>NC_092287.1:16328690-16360577 GCF_036320965.1 Panulirus ornatus | reverse complement strand
CACTCTTTGTTACTAATAGTAGAGGTCAGTCCAGGTCAGTGTCACCAAAGCTACAGGTCATCCTCCTCAGCGTCTGGCTCCCTGAGAACCTCACAGACGCGTCGCACTCACCCATCCAGTGGCGAGGGTCGGGCTGACAACACAATGTTTAACGTTTGTCTCATCTCATACTACGATGTTATTTATTGAGCCTCCACCAAGCCTGGATGTCTCATTGGACAGTGAAGACAGAAGCGTTATTTCACCGTCACACACACACACACACACACACACACACACACACACACACACACACACACACACACACAGACACACACACATACACACACATACACACACACACACACACACACACACATACACACACACACATACACACACACTTCTGTCAACAGCTGACGACAGTGAAAAAATCATCTTATCAAACACTGTCATGTCGTCAACCAGCAGCGATGATTTATAAGAACTGCTGAAAAATTCTTAAACTTTCTCAACTATCATAAATCTGGCTTTTAACACTTTAGTATGCTGTCAGCATCAATTGTTTGCCCACTTATATTGATGCTGTATAAATACTTCTTTTGATCTTTTTCGAACACATTTATGGGATTCTTTTTTCTTTATCTTGGGTTATTGTCTTGGCTTCACATTTTTGAAAGAACACGTTCAATGTCGACATCATGAAAGTGGTTTAGAAACCTGAAAGTTGTGATCTTGTTATTCTTCCTACCATGATGTGTGTTTGTGTGTGTGTGTGTGTGTGTGTGTGTGTGTGTGTGTGTGTGTGTGTGTGTGTGTGTGTGTGTGTGTGTGTGTGTGTGCCCATCTCTTAACCTTTCATCTTTTATTATACAACTTTTTAACCTTTCAGATGCCATCAGGATCCATATCCATGTTACAAAAGTACATCTTTACCAACATCTCTGCTAATATCATGTTAGTGGCTTTGGCTATTCTATCTCCGCATTCTTCAAGGAGCAGGCCACTGTTGACATCATCAGACTGGTTTCAGACATTGAAGGTTGTGAACAAGTCATCCCTTATTCTTCTCTCTTCCATGGTGCACAAATTCATAACTTTTATCCTCTCACTATAACTTATCTTTCTTAATTCTAGTACCATCGTTGTTGCTCTTTGCTAGACCTTCTCTACTAGTTCTTTGTGCTTCTTTAAAATAGGGTGACCAAACTTGAGAAACATATCCTAGTTCTCACCACATTTAAGATGTGAACAGTTTGCTGACCATTTCTTCATAAACGGACTTGAATACCATGTTGGTATTTACCAGCAGACAGATTCTCTCCTTCAGTGGTGGGACTCTGACGACAGGTCAGGTGCTATGCCGACTCCGAGATCCTTCTCTTGTTTCCTGCTAGATCATATTCATATCAAAGCTTTCTTTCGCTGTGTTCTTTCCTCTTAATTTTGCATTTGTTCCAGTTGAATTTCATCTATCATGTATCAGACCAACTTTAGAGTTTGCTTAGGTTCCCTTGTAAGTTCATACAATCCTCTTTACTTCCCTTATGACCTAGGATCATCCGCAAATTCATTAAGGTGTGGGTTCAAACTTCCTGGCAAGTCATATAAATGAAAAGGAGCAGTGGTCCGAGAGAGAAAGAAGGTTCATCTGACATGAAGCCTTTTTTACCTTTCTTCTTATGTAATTTTTCAATACACTGAAGGATTTTCCTTTGTATTCCTATGTGGCATAATGCCGAATGCTTTCCGGTATCTCAGATACACACAATTCACACTTTTTTCTCTATCGTCTACGCAGTTCACTCACTCATAGAGGAAGTTCATTACACATGTTTCCCTTTCCCTGAATACATATTTTCTCTCGCTAAGATAGATTTTCCTTTGTAAGTAGTCAACCAGCTGCATTCTGGCTATCTTTTTTCTGTGTTTTACAAACCACACTTGTCAGTGAGTCTAGATCTCCTTTATTAAAGATAGGTACGACATATGCCATCTCTATTATCTTTCCCGTAGTGATAGCACTTTTGAACTTGACAGCTAAAAGCATATCTTTCTTCACATCATCCTTTACAGCTGTCCCTTCTAAACGTTAGTACGCAATCATCCTCTACCAGTCCATCACTGCTCTAAGGTCTCGGTTCACCATCCACTACACAACCCATACATAATTCCTATGCCTCCAACACCTCACAACCTAAACACAGCTGCCCTCTCTCCCCATACACTACCAATACACTTCCCACACACTGCTGCAATTCTACATCCACGTCGCATGGTATTACACACATGATATTACCTATGTTGTCGGGACCCCCATCACTTGAACATTCTTCTCTATCATACATTTTCTTAAATTAGTTTATGCTCTTTGCATTAGACACATCTTTAGTCATTCCCTTCCATTCATCTACCACTCTTATGCTTAAAAAATGTGTTTTCACATCCTTTTTAACAAGTTTCTTGCTTAATTTTATGCCTTGTCTTTGGGTTGAATCTATGCCTACATCTCTCGAAGAGCTCTTCACCATTTACGCCATCAGTCTGGCCTAGAAATATAAAAGGTTGTAATCAGGTCACCCCTCACCCTTCTCCTTTCCAAGGTGGGCAGATTTAAGGCTTCTAGACTTTTTCTGCAACTTGGTCATCTTAATTTGGTGCCAACTAAGCTGTCTATTCATCATGCAACTTGGTCATCTTAATTTGTGCCATCCAAGCTATCCATTCATCACAGAAGTTTCCCCCTTATTCCTACCTGATGACTCAGTTCAATAATTTGCCTTCCATGCGGAAGAGTGTGAAATGCTTTCTGGCAGTTCTTATGATATAAACAATCCATCTAGCCTATGTATGTATGACATATTTCAAACTACACATCATGTCTTTGCTGCCACTAAACTTCCCTTCCCCCTCCACCCCCCCCCCCACGACGGGCAGGGGGGACCTGTCATCCTCCTATGTCGGTGTATCGTGTCCACTGTACACTCTATGCTGGCCTCCACCTACCCCTAGATATGTGCCCTTGTCCTACACTCTTATAGAAATGCTTTGTCTATGTATATTTAAACTATAAATAATTCAGAACTAAGAAGTGTTTCCCTAACATGTGTGTGTGTGTGTGTGTGTGTGTGTGATTACCTATTCTTACTGTATGGGGAGGTAGTTTTACGCTTGTGGGGTCCCATCTCTTGAACAGCGTAAAATAAATAAAGCAATGGATTTAGGCAGTCATTCGGTTGAAAATATAAAAATACACGACTGCGTTATTACAGATATTGCTTTGGACAAGCACATATGCGAGGTGCATCTCCATAATGAGGTTGGAAGATAAACCGTAGAATTTACTGTGAGAGTTAACTCACACAGTAAATTCTACGGTTTATATGTTTTGCACTTAGAATAATTAGTTGAAGATTAAGCTACGAATAGTTGCATGTTGGTTGCGTCTCCGTACTATAGTAGGTATGTGTGTTTGTGTGTGTGTGTGTGTGTGTGTGTGTGTGTGTGTGTGTGTGTGTGTGTGTGTGTGTGTGTGTGTGAATTCGTAAGAGTGCGATTTATCTATTATACCGTTTCAGTGATTCATAAAACTAGTCACTGTGTGATTCTAATCCTCTACCAGTCCATCACTGCTCTAAGGTCTCGGTTCACCATCCACTACACAACCCATACATAATTCCTATGCCTCCAACACCTCACAACCTAAACACAGCTGCCCTCTCTCCCCATACACTACCAATACACTTCCACACACTGCTGCAATTCTACATCCACGTCGCATGGTATTACACACATGATGTTACCTATGTTGTTGTCAGCATAACTTGCTACCCTGTAACTATATATCATGTATTCGATGTATCCTAGACCTCCTTCCCCTTAACGGGAAGGGACCCTATGCGACCCACTCGGGCCCACCTGTCACCCTTCATGTATTGTACCCACTGTTCGCTCTATACTGGCCTCCATCTATCCCTAGATATGTGCCCTGCATCTATGCTTTCACTGGAGTGTTTTGACTCTATATCTCTCGATAAGAATTTCTTAAAACAAAACAAAAGTCGCACTTCTATCCCCATCTCACAGGTTCATACCCCCAACATCGAGAGCCCATGACCACATGACAGTCCGCCCACCACGAAACAGTTTATTGTCCACCTAAAAGTCTTCCACCTATAACGTTGTCCACCATGCACGCCACAGTCCACCCATCACACTCTCCTCCACCAACAGCCACAGTTTATCTATCATAATTTCCTCCATTCATACCACTGTCATCGCCCACATCCACTATCCAAATTCTCTGCCACCAATACTTTCCACTACCTGTACCACATTCCACAACTCCCAAATCATTCATCATATCAAACTCCACGACTCACTCTACATTGCACCGCCCATACCACATACCACCATCTACACCAAAATGCACAACCCACACCTTCCACCACCGTCACCCTCTCCTCTCATTCTCCACCAACCACACCACCCTCTAACCTTCATATTCTGATGCCCTCACACCCTGCACGTCCCTTGTCGTCTACAATTCGCTCTAAACTACAACAAACAAACACCCACACAATAATTCACCGCCCACACCCTCCACTAACCACATTACAGTCCAAGGCCCATGCTACTATCTTACGCCTACACCACTGTGTACATCCATACCTTCCACCACCTAGATCACAATGTACCACCTACAACATAGTCCAAGACCCAGAACACAGTCCACCGCCCATCACCACAAACACCGTTAATATCGCCACACTTGCATTATGGGTATATTTAAGGGCCATTTTAACGGTACTTAGCCAGGTCAGCGAGGCGGGAATAAGCTGTGACCCCCAGTAACCTGACCCGGTGTGTCCCGCCTGGCGCCCGAGAGACTGACCCGACTTGACCCGGCGACATGACCTCGCCTTTTCTAACGTGCTGACTCCTCCAACCTCCTGTCTCCACCTCACATCATCTCCTCTCTTCTTCCTTCTTACAGTTATGCCTTCGTATTGCTTCACGTCCTCCCTGCGTCTGTGTATCATACTCCACTTTACGTTCTGTAGTAACCCTCGCCAAACCCCCTCAGCCACGTACCCGTCATCCAAGCTATCACTGAAATGCTTTTTATATGTATCTTGACGCAGTTTCAGTATCTAAATTATCTATGTATTTTTCTCATGCATTATGTCTATGTAATGTTTTGACAGCGGTGTCCATAGTTCCTCTGTTCTCATTTTTCTTATCTTTACTATTGCCACTTCCGTCCTCCTCCTCTTCCTTCTCCTCTTTCTCCTCCTCCTCCTTACCACAGTAGCTCCTGTTTTGCCTCCAGAACCTTCCCTGTCCCTTCTCCCTTAATAAGGCTTCTCTTATAACATTTTCCTTGAAGAACCCTTTCCTTTCAATCCTTCCCCTTCCTGGACCTCTTCCCTTTATGTGCCTCCCTTCTCGAACCCATTCCCTTAAATCACGTCTCACAGAACCTCTCTCTTCAAGGTTTTCCCTTGCAGAACCTGATCCTTTAAAATTTTCTCTTTCATAACCACTTCCCATAAGGCCTTTCCCTTCTAGAACCACTTCCATTAAAGCCATTTCCTTGCCACCCTTCCTTTTCAAAGCCATTTTTATTGAACAATTTATCTTTCAGAAACCCTTCCCTCCAATCCTTCCAAAATCAATTCCCCTGAAGCCTTTTCCTTCCACAACCCTTTTCTTTCAATACTCATCCTTTCGGAACCACTTTTATCGAAGCCTTTCTCTTCTAGAACCCCTCCCCTTAAAGTCTTCATTCCATTGATTTTCCTTTCTCCTTGCACAATATCGCTTTAAAACATTTCCTTGAAAGACCACTTCCTCGAAGTCTTTCTCTTCCAAAACCACTTCCCCTGAACTCTTTCTCTTAATGCCTTTCCCTTGCTAAATCACTTCCCTTAAAGCCTTTTCCTTCCAAAACCACTATCTTTGAAGCCTTTCCCCTCCAGAAGCCATTCTCTTCAAGCCTTTCCTTTCCAGAATACCTTCTTCCCCTTCCAGAACCCTGCATTTAAAGCTTTTCCCTTCGTGAACTCCATTCCTATGATCTTTTCACTTCCTCTCAATTCTTTCTCTTCCAGAATCCTCCCTTTGAAGCCTTTCCCTATAAAAACCCATTTCCATAAAGCTTTTCCCATCCAGAACCACTTCCCCTTGAAGCCTTTCCCTTCCAGAATTTTTTCCCTTAAAGCTTTTTCCCTCCAGAACAGCTTCCCTTAAAGCCTTACCCTACTGAACCACTTTTCCTTGCTTCTGCATCCTTCTAGAGATCCTGGAGCCAATGATTCCCTTTCCTTCTAAATCCAGAAGGCCCTTAGTCCAGCCTCTTGCGGTTTGACCTCATTCCTTTCCAAAGTGCTCCTTTTCTGTGGCCCATATCCCCCTTCCGTCACATCCTTCCTTCCTACATGCCCCTGGAGTCCTCTCATTCTTATAACTTTCCCTCCTTAGAGGATCTTCCATCTCTCCTTTCCATCTGTCCTCTACTGAAAAGCCCTTCACTTTTTCCATAAACTCCCTTTTCCTTATTTTCTCATCTTATTCCCATTCTCCTATAATTGTTTTTCCTATTCTCTCACCATCTATCCCCTCCCTCTCTCTTTCTCCATTCTATTTCCCCACATTACTTTCTTGGATCCCTCAGTTCCCCTTCCTTTCTTCATTAACTTTCCCTTTAACTGCCCTACCTGCTCTCTTTCTATACCCCCTTCCCCCTGCTATATTCTCTTGCTCCCTCACCCTCCTCGTTCTGTTCTCTCTTCTACGCCCTGTTCTCCCTTTTTCTCATGTCTCACTCCACCTACCCTTCCCCTCCTATCATCTCCCCAGCCGTTTTCCTGGTCCTACTCACTGCCCGCCCCTCCGGTCCCTTCCCCCAGCCCTCCCCCTGGTCCCTGCTCTCCCTTTGCTCCCTCCCCCTTGCTCCCTGCCCGCCCCTCCGGTCCCTTCGCCCAGCCCTTCCCCTGGTCCCTGCCCTCCATTTGCTCACCCCCCTCCCCCTTGCTCCCTATCCTCCCCCTGCTCCCTGCCCTTCCCCAACATGTGTCACACAACATATCTGGGCAGCGTGACCACTGTTGCCAGCACTTGTCGTCGGGTGACCTGGCACCAGCGGGTCACTCCCACGCCCATTGGTGCCAACTCAGGCGGAGAACCTGGCGCCACCCCCCGTGGGCGGGTCGTTGGTGGGGCAAGAGAGAAAGAGGTGGGGGAAGGGGAGGGGGAAGCAAAAGGAGGATCTCAAAAAGACAAAAGTAGAAGTGTAAGAAGGTGAGGTGGGAAGGAGGTACGAAAGAGAAAGAGAAGAGAGGGAAAAAGAGAAAATAATAAACGAATAAAAAGTGAAAAGGAAAAGGAAAGAGGAATGTAGGAATATAGAAAAAATGACAATTAAAAGAAAATCGAAAAAAGAAAAGAGGGGGCGGAGAGATGCATGAAGAGAGCGTAAGTTAAAGACGAATAAAAGGAAAATGTTGTTTGTCCCCTGAATCCATATAAACACAGCTCCCTGATCACTACCTGATCATGTTGACTCCTGTACCTTCCCTAGCCTATGTTTGATGCTTCCCACTGTAGGTGTGCTGTTCTTGTGAACTGCAAATCTGTTCTATTCAATGACGACCTTAAAAGTAGCAGAAAACCAATATCTAGAATTTCAGTAGCAAGTCTTAGCACCTCAGAGACATCCAATTTATTCATGCATCTATCCCTACACCTGTCATACAATGCCACGTCCCACAAGAGTGGAAATTACGTTCCTGTAGTCTGTCACATCGAGATGAATTTCTAATCCTCTGCATGAATGTTGCTATCATTCTTTGTATACATTCTAATGTTAAATCTCTCTTAAAGGCGTCTGACCCGAAATGAGTTTCATTATATTTAATAAGATCCACCGAGTTGTTCCTTAACTTCTACATGTAAACCCGAGTATTGCTGTTTTTCTGTGTTATCTGAGATACTGAATGCCTTAATCAAAGCTATCTCATTAAAGGTACACACACATATATATATATATATATATATATATATATATATATATATATATATTTTTTTTTTTTTTTTTTTTTATACTTTGTCGCTGTCTCCCGCGTTTGCGAGGTAGCGCAAGGAAACAGACGAAAGAAATGGCCCCCCCCCCCCCCCCCATACACATGTACATACACACGTCCACACACGCAAATATACATACCTACACAGCTTTCCATGGTTTACCCCAGACGCTTCACATGCCTTGATTCAATCCACTGACAGCACGTCAACCCCTGTATACCACATCGCTCCAATTCACTCTATTCCTTGCCCTCCTTTCACCCTCCTGCATGTTCAGGCCCCGATCACACAAAATCTTTTTCACTCCATCTTTCCACCTCCAATTTGGTCTCCCTCTTCTCCTCGTTCCCTCCACCTCCGACACATATATCCTCTTGGTCAATCTTTCCTCACTCATTCTCTCCATGTGCCCAAACCATTTCAAAACACCCTCTTCTGCTCTCTCAACCACGCTCTTTTTATTTCCACACATCTCTCTTACCCTTACGTTACTTACTCGATCAAACCACCTCACACCACACATTGTCCTCAAACATCTCATTTCCAGCACATCCATCCTCCTGCGCACAACTCTATCCATAGCCCACGCCTCGCAACCATACAACATTGTTGGAACCACTATTCCTTCAAACATACCCATTTTTGCTTTCCGAGATAATGTTCTCGACTTCCACACATTTTTCAAGGCTCCCAAAATTTTCGCCCCCTCCCCCATGGTTCCATCCGCTGACAGATCCACTCCCAGATATCTAAAACACTTCACTTCCTCCAGTTTTTCTCCATTCAAACTCACCTCCCAATTGACTTGACCCTCAACCCTACTGTACCTAATAACCTTGCTCTTATTCACATTTACTCTTAACTTTCTTCTTCCACACACTTTACCAAACTCAGTCACCAGCTTCTGCAGTTTCTCACATGAATCAGCCACCAGCGCTGTATCATCAGCGAACAACAACTGACTCACTTCCCAAGCTCTCTCATCCACAACAGACTTCATACTTGCCCCTCTTTCCAGGACTCTTGCATTTACCTCCCTAACAACCCCATCCATAAACAAATTAAACAACCATGGAGACATCACACACCCCTGCCGCAAACCAACATTCACTGAGAACCAATCACTTTCCTCTCTTCCTACACGTACACATGCCTTACATCCTCGATAAAAACTTTTCACTGCTTCTAACAACTTGCCTCCCACACCATATATTCTTAATACCTTCCACAGAGCATCTCTATCAACTCTATCATATGCCTTCTCCAGATCCATAAATGCTACATACAAATCCATTTGCTTTTCTAAGTATTTCTCACATACATTCTTCAAAGCAAACACCTGATCCACACATCCTCTACCACTTCTGAAACCGCACTGCTCTTCCCCAATCTGATGCTCTGTACATGCCTTCACCCTCTCAATCAATACCCTCCCATATAATTTACCAGGAATACTCAACAAACTTATACCTCTGTAATTTGAGCACTCACTCTTATCCCCTTTGCCTTTGTACAATGGCACTATGCACGCATTCCGCCAATCCTCAGGCACCTCACCATGAGTCATACATACATTAAATAACCTTACCAACCAGTCAACAATACAGTCACCCCCTTTTTTAATAAATTCCACTGCAATACCATCCAAACCTGCTGCCTTGCCGGCTTTCATCTTCCGCAAAGCTTTTACTACCTCTTCTCTGTTTACCAAATCATTTTCCCTAACCCTCTCACTTTGCACACCACCTCGACCAAAACACCCTATATCTGCCACTCTGTCATCAGACACATTCAACAAACCTTCAAAATACTCATTCCATCTCCTTCTCACATCACCACTACTTGTTATCACCTCCCCATTTACGCCCTTCACTGAAGTTCCCATTTGCTCCCTTGTCTTACGCACCCTATTTACCTCCTTCCAGAACATCTTTTTATTCTCCCTAAAATTTATATATATATATATATATATATATATATATATATATATATATATATATATATATATATATACATATACATATATATATATATATATATATATATATATATATATATATATATATATATATATATATATATATATATATATATATATATATATATATGTATATGTATATATATATATATATATATATATATATATATATATATATATATATATATATATATATATATATATATATATATATATATATATATATATATATATATATATATATATATATATGTATATGTATATATATATATATATATATATATATATATATATATATATATATATATATATATATATATATATATATATATATATATATATATATATATATATATATATGTATATGTATATATATATATATATATATATATATATATATATATATATATATATATATATATATATATATATATATATATATATATATATATATATATATATATATATATATATATATATATATATATATATATATATATATATATATATATATATATATATATATATACATATACATATATATATATATATATATATATATATATATATATATATATATATATATATATATATATATATATATATACATATACATATATATATATATATATATATATATATATATATATATATATATATATATATATATATATATATATATATATATATATATATATAGGGGAGAAAGAATACTTCCCACGTATTCCCTGCGTGTCGTAGAAGGCGACTAAAAGGGAAGGGAGCGGGGGGCTGGAAATCCTCCCCTCTCGTTTTTTTTTTTTTTTTTTTTTTTTTCCAAAAGAAGGAACAGAGAAGAGGGCCAGGTGAGGATATTCCCTCAAAGGCCCAGTCCTCTGTTCTTGACGCTACCTCGCTATCGCGGGAAATAGCGAATAGTATGAAAAAAAAAAAAAAATATATATATATATATATATATATATATATATATATATATATATATATATATATATATTTATATATATATATATATATATATATATATATATATATATATATATATATATATATATATAAATATATATATATATATATATATATATATATATATATATATATATATATATATATATATATATATATATATATATATATATATATATATATATATATATATATATATATATATATATATACGTATATATATATGTATATATATATATATATATATATATATATATATATATATATATATATATATATATATATATATATATATATATATATATATATATATATATATACATATATACATATATAAGCTCAAGGGTGAAGGGGAAGAGTGGTTTGGGAATGTCTTGGGAGTAAAGTCAGGGGTTAGTGTGAGGACAAGAGCAAGGGAAGGAGTAGCAGTACTCCTGAAACAGGAGTTGTTGGAGTACGTGATAGAATGTAAGAAAGTAAATTCTCGATTAATATGGGTAAAACTGAAAGTTGATGGAGAGAGATGGGTGATTATTGGTGCATATGCACCTGGGCATGAGAAGAAAGATCATGAGAGGCAAGTGTTTTGGGAGGAGCTGAATGAGTGTGTTAGTGGTTTTGATGCACGAGACCGGGTTATAGTGATGGGTGATTTGAATGCAAAGGTGAGTAATGTGGCAGTTGAGGGAATAATTGGTATACATGGGGTGTTCAGTGTTGTAAATGGAAATGGTGAAGAGCTTGTAGATTTATATGCTGAAAAAGGACTGATGATTGAGAATACCTGGTTTAAAAAGCGAGATATACATAAGTATACTTATGTAAGTAGGAGAGATGGCCAGAGAGCGTTATTGGATTACGTGTTAATTGACAGGCGCGCGAAAGAGAGACTTTTGGATGTTAATGTGCTGAGAGGTGCAACTGGAGGGATGTCTGATCATTATCTTGTGGAGGCTAAGGTGAAGATTTGTATGGGTTTTCAGAAAAAAAGAGTGAATGTTGGGGTGAAGAGGGTGGTGAGAGTAAGTGAGCTTGGGAAGGAGACTTGTGTGAGGAAGTACCTGGAGAGACTGAGTACAGAATGGAAAAAGGTGAGAACAATGGAAGTAAGGGGAGTGGGGGAGGAATGGGATGTATTTAGGGAATCAGTGATGGATTGCGCAAAAGATGCTTGTGGCATGAGAAAAGTGGGAGGTGGGTTGATTAGAAAGGGTAGTGAGTGGTGGGATGAAGAAGTAAGAGTATTAGTGAAAGAGAAGAGAGAGGCATTTGGACGATTTTTGCAGGGAAAAAATGCAGTTGAGTGGGAGACGTATAAAAGAAAGAGACAGGAGGTCAAGAGAAAGGTGCAAGAGGTGAAAAAAAGGGCAAATGAGAGTTGGGGTGAGAGAGTATCATTAAATTTTAGGGAGAATAAAAAGATGTTCTGGAAGGAGGTACATAAAGTGCGTAAGACAAGGGAGCAAATGGGAACTTCAGTGAAGGGTGCAAATGGGGAGGTGATAATAAGTAGTGGTGATGTGATAAGGAGATGGAGTGAGTATTTTGAAGGTTTGTTGAATGTGTTTGATGATAGAGTGGCAGATATAGGTTGTTTTGGTCGAGTTGGTGTGCAAAGTGAGAGGGTTAGGGAAAATGATTTGGTAAACAGAGAAGAGGTAGTAAAAGCTTTGCGGAAGATGAAAGCCGGCAAGGCAGCAGGTTTGGATGGTATTGCAGTGGAATTTATTAAAAAAGGGGGTGGCTGTATTGTTGACTGGTTGGTAAGGTTATTTAATGTATGTATGACTCACGGTGAGGTGCCTGAGGATTGGCGGAATGCGTGCATAGTGCCATTGTACAAAGGCAAAGGGGATAAGAGTGAGTGCTCAAATTACAGAGGTATAAGTTTGTTGAGTATTCCTGGTAAATTATATGGGAGGGTATTGATTGAGAGGGTGAAAGCATGTACAGAGCATCAGATTGGGGAAGAGCATTGTGGTTTCAGAAGTGGTAGAGGATGTGTGGATCAGATGTTTGCTTGAAGAATGTATGTGAGAAATACTTAGAAAAGCAAATGGATTTGTATGTAGCATTTATGGATCTGGAGAAGGCATATGATAGAGTTGATAGAGATGCTCTGTGGAAGGTATTAAGAATATATGGTGTGGGAGGAAAGTTGTTAGAAGCAGTGAAAAGTTTTTATCGAGGATGTAAGGCATGTGTACGTGTAGGAAGAGAGGAAAGTGATTGGTTCTCAGTGAATGTAGGTTTGCGGCAGGGGTGTGTGATGTTTCCATGGTTGTTTAATTTGTTTATGGATGGGTTTGTTAGGGAGGTGAATGCAAGAGTTTTGGAAAGAGGGGCAAGTATGAAGTCTGTTGGGGATGAGAGAGCTTGGGAAGTGAGTCAGTTGTTGTTCGCTGATGATACAGCGCTGGTGGCTGATTCATGTGAGAAACTGCAGAAGCTGGTGAATGAGTTTGGAAAAGTGTGTGGAAGAAGAAAGTTAAGAGTAAATGTGAATAAGAGCAAGGTTATTTGGTACAGTAGGGTTGAGGGTCAAGTCAATTGGGAGGTGAGTTTGAATGGAGCAAAACTGGAGGAAGTGAAGTGTTTTAGATATCTGGGAGTGGATCTGGCAGCGGATGGAACCATGGAAGCGGAAGTGGATCATAGGGTGGGGGAGGGGGCGAAAATCTGGGGCCTTGAAGAATGTGTGGAAGTCGAGAACATTATCTCGGAAAGCAAAAATGGGTATGTTTGAAGGAATAGTGGTTCCAACGATGTTGTATGGTTGCGAGGCGTGGGCTATGGATAGAGTTGTGCGCAGGAGGATGGATGTGCTGGAAATGAGATGTTTGAGGACAATGTGTGGTGTGAGGTGGTTTGATCGAGTGAGTAACCTAAGGGTAAGAGAGATGTGTGGAAATAAAAAGAGCGTGGTTGAGAGAGCAGAAGAGGGTGTTTTGAAGTGGTTTGGGCACATGGAGAGGATGAGTGAGGAAAGATTGAGCAAGAGGATATATGTGTCGGAGGTGGAGGGAACAAGGAGAAGAGGGAGACCAAATTGGAGGTGGAAAGATGGAGTGAAAAAGATTTTGTGTGATCGGGGCCTGAACATGCAGGAGGGTGAAAGGAGGGCAAGGAATAGAGTGAATTGGAGCGATGTGGTATACCGGGGTTGACGTGCTGTCAGTGGATTGAATCAAGGCATGTGAAGCGTCTGGGGTAAACCATGGAAAGCTGTGTAGGTATGTATATTTGCGTGTGTGGACGTATGTATATACATGTGTATGGGGGGGGGGTTTGGCCATTTCTTTCGTCTGTTTCCTTGCGCTACCTCGCAAACGCGGGAGACAGCGACAAAGTATAAAAAAAAAAAAAAAATATTATTATTATCGTTATCATTCTTATTATCATTATTATCATCATTATACTTATCTTTATTATCTTATCAATATCATTATTATGTTCTTATCATTAGCATCACCATTATTATCATTATCATTGTTACAGTTAGTGATATCATTATCATTATTACTATTAATCTTTCTCCAATGGTTTTTGCAGCTTCAGAGTTGCGCTACCATCAGTTGCAGGGAAGGCAGACTCGCCTTGGAGTGAGAACTTCTTTGATGATATTGTGCTCTGATGATACATTCCTACCAGTTGACTTTTTTTCTCCTCTAGGCGTAACCACACACGGGTGGAGTCCGGGTACGCCAACGATATAAGCGTATGGAACTATTAGTTGCGCTTATGTATGAAGACTCACGTGAGTTTTTGCGTCAATGTTGCATGAAGGAATTTAGAGTCAAGGCTTAACCATGCGTCTGGTAAAGACGAATGGTAAGTGAGTCTCGTTATGAGCCCACAACAACACAAGAACACGACGTCGACGATTCATGATGACTCCAAACGAAAGTTATGTGTCTCGAAGTCACTCATTATCATCACACACCATCATCTGCCTTTGACGGTAGAAATGATCCCATGATTATACGATCGTAATAACTTTAACAATCCGTATCATAATTGTTATTGAGTCTGTTTCGCTTTGATCGTCTGAGACCGCGCACTGAAACCCCTTCTGGATGAACATAATGCTTCGCTCGAAATGATTCGACTCATGGATTCGAACGAGCACTCCCAGGAGACCATTTTTTTTACTTTTCCCGACGCTTGGAGATGGTGATGACCGGGGCAATACTGGCATGTTGAGACAGAGGGAGGATCGCCTCACTGCTCACCTGAAGATGTGGCCTCATGTTACCTCACCACCAGGTCTGTCCTGCCCATGTACACCTGCACTATGTCCAACAACATTGCATCTCCTATGACGTCCTGAATGTCCTACAATGTTCTGCCTTGCTTGCCCTTCAACGTCTTGCGTGTCATATAACGTTATGCATGCCTTATAATGTTCTTCATTTCCTACACTGTCATGCATGTCCTACAACGTCTTGTATGTCCTACGTTGTCCTAAACGTCCTAAAATGTCTTGTGAGTCTTACAATATCCTATACATCCTACAATGTCCAGCTTGTCCTACAGCGCCCTCATGTCCGACAATGTCCAGCATATCCTCCAGTGTCCATTATGTCCCCCTTTGCTGCATGTCCTACAATATCCAGCATGTCTTACAACACCCTCATGCCCTGCAATGTCCAGCATAATCTCCGACGCCCTGCATGTCCTAGCCCGGCAGATCTCACTACGTCCTGCATGTCCTCCAATGTCCAGCATGTCCTTCAATGTCCAGCATGTCCTACAATGTTCTGCATGTCCTTCAATGTCCAGCATGTCCCCCAATGTCCAGCATGTCCTCCAATGTCTAGCATG
Source organism: Panulirus ornatus (assembly GCF_036320965.1). Classification (NCBI taxonomy): domain Eukaryota; kingdom Metazoa; phylum Arthropoda; class Malacostraca; order Decapoda; family Palinuridae; genus Panulirus; species Panulirus ornatus. The sequence continues at coordinate 16,344,748 of NC_092287.1, read as the reverse complement.
TCCTACAATATCCAGCATGTCCTCCAATGTCCTGAATGTCCTCCAATGTCCAGCATGTCCCCCAATGTCCAGCATGTCCTCCAATGTCCCGCATGTCCTACAATATCCAGCATGTCCTCCAATGTCCAGCATGTCCTACAATGTTCTGCATGTCCTACAGTATACATGTCCTCCAATGTCCCGCATGTCCTACAATATCCAGCAGGTTCTTCAATGTCCAGCATGTCCTACAATGTTCTGCATGTCCTACAGTATACATGTCCTCCAATGTCCCGCATGTCCTACAATATCCAGCATGTCATCCAATGTCCACCATGTCCTACAATGTTCTGCATGTCCTACAGAATAGATGTCCTCCAATGTCCCGCATGTCCTACAATATCCAGCATGTCCTCCAATGTCCAGCATGTCCTCTAATGTCCGGCATGTCCTCCAATGTCCACCATGTCCTCCAATGTCCAGCATGTCCAACAATATCCAACATGTCCTCCAATGTCCTGCATGTCCTACAATATCCAGCATGCCCTCCAATGTCCACCATGTCCTCTAATGTCCTGCATATCCTCCAATGTCCAGCATGTCCTCCAATGTCCAGCATGTCCTCTCATGTCCAGCATGTCCTACGATGTCCAGCATGTCCTCCAATGTCCAGCATGTCCTCCGATGTCCAGCATGTCCTCCAATGTCCAGCATGTCCTCCAATGTCCAGCATGTCCTACGATGTCCAGCATGTCCTCCAATGTCCTGCATTTCCTCCAATATCCAGCATGTCCTCCAATGTCCTGAATATCCTTCAATGTCCAGCATGTCCTGCATCACCTTTATGACCTACAATGTACAGCATATTCCTCAACGCCTGCGTGTCCTACAGTGCCTTGAGTGTCCTACAATGTCCTGCATATCTTACACTGTCAAGCATGTCCGTACAAAACCCTCATGTCCTACGTATGTCCAGCATGTCCTACAACACCCTGCGTCTCCTACACTGTCTGTCTTGCATAAATTACAGCGTCCTGCAGACCTTGCAATATCCAGCATGTCCTGCAATGTCCTGTATGTCCTACAACTTCCTACGTGTCCTACAATTCCCTGCATGTCCTACAATGTCCAGCACGTCCTACAATGTCTTCCATGCTTACCCTACGATGGTATTTCTGTATATTTCATACATCTGGGTGATATGCATTGTAATTCACACTCATATACTTGGCCTCTATTTACAACTTAGAATTAGAGTCCTAAAAGACATTTCTCCTCTCATGAGCAGAGTTAAGAGCAGTAGAACAGAGCACTACAATTACTTTATCATTATGAGTATTCAGTACTTATCTGTGATATAGATTATTTGATGGGAACTGTTGGTGTCTTGGTGACCTATTGATAGTAACAGTGTCACAACCTTGTCAGGGTTACACAGGCAGGTACTGAGACCTTGATAGGATAACACTGATCCACATACTGACACAAAGTTATCGAGGATCTAGTTAAGGTAGTAGTGAGGCATAGAGCCAGTCTTGAAGTGTGTGTGTGTGTGTGTGTGTGTGTGTGTGTGTGTGTGTGTGTGTGTGTGTGTGTGTGTGTGAGAGAGAGATTACTATTTCTCTGTTAGAGGAAGAAAAGTTTTATACTGGCGTTACCCTCGCTTCTTAATCTTGTTTATGTGTATCGTATTTTATCATTATTATGCGCAAACACACACACACACACACACACACACACACACACACACACACACACACACACACTGGGCCATCTTCCACCACCTACCAAGAGATGCTTATCTTGCTAAACATATCCACCCACACCGGCAGCTCACACGGCAGTTTGGCACTAAACTGCTGACACCCTCTCGTCACCAAGACCTCCCCCGCACTGCCTGCCTCCCCACGGACCGCCGGTCGTCACCATGATCAATCAACTTGTTCCAGTCAGAGCTGATGGTACAGACAGATACAAGAACAGTCCCATACCCACCATTGTGAGCATTATAACACATCCATGAACAAGTGCATAGCTAGGCAAGTAAATAACTCAATTTTCTCTTGTTAAGGCGAACTAGTACTGTACCTCAACTACTGCATTACTCTAGATATTCATCACATAACGTTCAACTAAATGCATTATGTAAACTATACTATTTACTCTGTAAATAATCACGTATATCTGCCACCTTGACTGTGTAAATGTACCTCACTCACGTGTTTGTCTAATACGTAGAAATATCCAGCCCCATCTTGATCGTCGGATGTGGTAAGATAATCAGTTACAGTTACGATCCTCCAGATCTGTAATGTTGGTACTAACTCATCGGTGTATTTTCAACCGAAAGGCTTCCTATACTCGATAAACACGTCGACCTGAACTCTCTCTCTCTCTCTCTCTCTCTCTCTCTCTCTCTCTCTCTCTCTCTCTCTCTCTCTCTCTCTCTCTCTCAGTTGACTACAGTGACCGTTGACGTTGTGACCCAGCTGACCACAGCGACCGTTGACGTTGTAACCCAATTGACCACAGCGACCGTTGACGTTGTGACCCAGCTGACTACAGTGACCGTTGACGTTGTGACCCAGTTGACCACAGTGACCGTTGACGTTGTGACCCAGCTGACCATAGTGACCGTTGACGTTGTGACCCAGCTGACCACAGTGACCGTTAATGTTGTGACCCAATTGACCACAGTGACCGTTGACGTTGTGACCCAACACCAGCACCATATCACCAAGACTAACCTCCACTGACCGACGTCCGTCACCACAATGACCTGATACCAACCAGTTCTCGTAGTACATGTACAATTATTGTCTTATACTTACTACACTAAACGTCATAAACACTCCATGAACATGTGCACAGTTAAACAGGCAAATAGTTTATTTTTTTCCGTATTTATGTGTAACGTAACCAACATGAAAATATTCATCACCTGACGTTTACCATTGAATACATACGTCAACACAGTATTGCTACAGCTCATCTATGTAACTTAACATCACTTAATGTTTAGCATTAAATACATAATGTATGTCATCACAATACAACTGCAGTTCATCTAACACGTAACTTAACATCACTTAATGTCATCTGATTCACACTACGATACGCGTGATGGATAAACTATAATATTTGCTTTGTAGAACTTCCTGTGCTGTGTGGATAGACTTCATCCTGGTGCTTATCCAAGCCCCATGTTGATCTTAAGCTATCTTATGATTTCTAACTAATTGCTAACTACTAGTGTTACCCCCCACTCTTAGACACACACACACACACACGCACACACACACACACACACACACACACACACACACACACACACACACACACACACACACACACACACACACACTGTTGTGCATTTTCAGCCGAATGGCTGCCTGAATTCAATACACGGTTCTATATTTATACTTTATTCATCACAGTCAGACAGACAGACAGACAGACAGACACACACACACACACACACACACACACACACACACACACACACACACACACACACTCACACACACACACACACACACACACACACACACACACACACACACACACACACACATACACACACACACACACACACACACACACACACACACACACACACACACAACACACACACTCACACACACACACACACACACACACACACACACACACACACACACACACATACACACACACACACACACACACAACACACACACACACACACACACACACACACACACACACACACACACACACATACATACCCCAATGTTCAGAACGATCTCTGGTGGGCCAATGCGTGAACCAAGGACGCTTGGCACCACACCATGTGTGTGTGTGTGTGTGTGTGTGTGTGTGTTCCGCTTTCATTCTATCACACTGTCTATCTTTATCTATCTTCTATCCCTGTTTCTCTTGGTCTCTCTTTCTATCAATTTTTGTTCGAGTCTTTCTTTCTTCGCTGATCTCTCCATAACCACAAAAGCATTACTTCACGAATTTTTAAATCATTGTGAATAAGTAGTTATTCACAAAAGTTTTAAATCATTATGAATAAGTTCATTACACACAAAAGTATGTTATCTACGATACCTGGTCCGTCTTGAACGAGGTTGTGCGCCACATAATTCCCCAGACAAGAATATAATCATCAAGAAGCCATTGAACGAACACCTTTACATCCGTGAAGAGCTAATTAGCATACTTCATGCCTTGTAGTCAATACACCTGAGCTGCCAGCCACTGACTGTGACCGAGGAAATGGACTAGTCCCGTACTGGTCGATTGCATGTTACCTTTACCCAAAGCCATTTGCTTCAGTCAATTATGCACCTCACCACTTCACTCTATAATCTGCTAGTAGCACGCATGCGTAATCGTATGTTACCTGGTGCCTGTGCTTAAGAATAATCCCGTGTTAAAGCGGGGCAAGTCCACTCTCCCACTAGGGAGTACTGCTAGTATAGTGCTATGCCACTGAAAGTCGAACGGCGTTAAGCACGAAAATCTTAGTCTCACATCGTACGTAACTTTTCAAACGCACTGTGGATATGACCTTATTCCTCCTTTACAGGAACGTTCAATTAATGATTGTATTGACTCAATCAATTATTCTATTGACTCAATGATTCTAATGACTCATTTTTGTCAATGGTTTTACCACTAACAGCAACATTTAGGCGTAAACTAATCTGGAGAAAATGTCTGGACAGAAGTGGCCTCACGTCTCCATAAGACTCGATATGAATACAATCAGTTTCCTCCCCTCATCATTATCTGGACTCCTGCCTTTGAATACCAATTCAACTCTCATTTGTGATATTTTGAATCTAATTAAGACAATCTTTTTTTTTTTTTGTTTTCCACATCCGTATCCGAATTTTTATTTCTTTTAACATTCGTACTGACATTATTATGATTTCTCGAGACTTTTCAGAGTCCGTTCTGCAGCTGGAAAACATTATATATCAACAACAGATTTTGAGGAATTTATAGAAAAGAGCGAATATGAATTATTTCCCGGATGTGCTCATTTATATTTGATGATAATTTGACTAACTGATAATCTAAATAGCAGTATGGTAATTTAGAACGTCATACTGCCCATAGCTGACATAATTCCATGGGTCACTGTACAGGTTAGACTCTGGGGCTACTGCACAATGGATGATGTTCAGGAAAATGGATCGAAAACGATAAAAGAACGTCGACCGAGGGTCCGTCACGAACGCAAATGGAGCGATTTGTCGGCCGTCTGGCCGGTCACGAAGCCTTCTGTCTCCGCCTGCGGGGCGGTGTGTGTACGTGCATCCGGGACGGGGTTGGTATTACAGCCATCATTCTGAACACTGCAACGATATCATGGCTGAAGCGTAGCTTATGGCAACGATGATGACTATGACGATAATGATGATGGTGATTATGGCGACGGTGATGATGGTGATTAAGGCAATGGAGATTAATTGCGGTGATCTACCACTAGGGTGGCTATGGCTACCACTACTATGGTGAATTTATGACAATACCTTGCTTGTGTCTGTGGCGACCAGCCTGGTGTCTGTGATGAGGACCAGCTTGGTGTCTATGGCGACGATCAGTCTAGTGTCTGTGGCCACGACCAGTCTGGTGTCTATGGCAACAACCAGTCTAGTGTCTGCGGCAACGAATAGTGTGGTGTCTGAGGCAGCCAACAGTCTGGTGTCTGTGGCGACAAGTAACTCGGTGTTTGTGGCGATGACCAGTCTTGTGTCTTCAGCGAAGACCAACTTGGTGTTCTTAACGACGACCAGCCTAGTGTCTGTGGCGACGACCACGCTGTTATCTGTGGCAAGAGCGATAATCATGTCTATGGAGACGACCATGCTGGCGACCGTTGAGACGACCATGCTGGCGACCGTGGAGATGACCATGATGGTGACCGTGGCGACGACCATGCTGGCGACCGTTGAGACGACCATGCTGGCGACCGTTGAGACGACCATGATGGTGACCTACGTCGCCCTCTGCTCCTGGCGGCTGGTGTGTCTATATTAAGCCGGAACTAGCCACCCTCCTGGTTGGGGTGGTGGACGGCCTCTACCTGACAATAACCACACAGGCGGTCGATCAAGTTCCGCCACCCCCACCCCCTTCCCACGGTCCTTCTACTGACCACCCTTCCCCTCCCATCAATAGCTTCACGCACTGAACACCTAACTAAAGCGTAAGTAATACGCCGAACGCATAAATGGTTTTGAGAAACAAATTCTAGTGTTTGTCGCTAGCACTGAGGTGTCCAAAGCGGTAGCGCAAAAAGGATTACAGTGATCAGACACTAGAGATCTTGGACAGACCCCCCAGTGTGTAGATGATTAAGTCACATGATATGAATCTATTTCTAATGGATTTATTTTCGCTTTCATTCTAATGCAGTGTTCTACTTAGTCTCCTGTCTCTGGCCACATATTTTACTATCTCATAATGGTTAAAGTTTTCGTTTTGATTTTCATAAGAACATTGACCATAAGAAGTGAGGACACTGTGAGAGGCCTATTTGCCAATGCTAGGCAGGTCCTGAGTCTGTCCACCCTACAACCAACTGCCTGAACCCATAAACACATCCAACCTTCGTTATAAGCTACCTGAAGTCCAAGCTTCCACTATTGTACTTGGCAGTTTGTTCCATAAATCTACTACCTTATTCCTGAACCAATATTTACCCACATCCGACTTGAATCTTTTTTTTTTCCTAATTTATATCCGTTATTTCTTGTCCTATCAGTTGCACCAATCCAAGAACTTTATTTCTTAAGTGTTTCGATGCTTTGGCTATCATGCAGGAGCAAAGTCCTAGACGACAGACTATTAGGAACTTTATAAAAGCCATAAACGTAATCTTAACATTTTAACCTAAACATTTTAACATTAATGTTATAGCTTGTCATATATATGAGAGGTCTGGGTCCATCTTTACATGGTGTATATTTAGCCTGCGTAAAGCAGCTGCAGTCAATTCAACGGATATCCTGTGGTGTACCGGGCAGCGTTGCTGACCGTGATACATTAATGGTGCCGCCTGGGGTCGAGCACATAGGTTCAAATCCTGGTTGCAGAAGTCGTTCCACAGTCAACCCGGCAGTTCATCCTCCCATAAGGTTTGGTCAGTAAATCGGGTACCCAGGTTAGTCAATAATTACGATATCAACTTTAAACCTTGATGATTTTGTTTTATTAATACCAATTTGTATATATATATATATATATATATATATATATATATATATATATATATATATATATATATATATATATATATATATATATATATTTTATTATCTTTTTTTATTTTGCTTTGTCGCTGTCTCCCGCGTTTGCGAGGTAGCGCAAGGAAACAGACGAAAGAAATGGCCCAACCCACCCCCATACACAATGTATACACACACACACACGCAAATATACATACCTATGCATCTCAATGTACACATATATATACATACACAGACACATACATATATACCCATGCACACAATTCACACTGTCTGCCCCCATTCACTCCCATCGCCACCTCGCCACAGATGGAATACCATCCCCCTCCCCCTCGACTTCCACACATTCTTCAAGGATCCCAGGATTTTCGCCCCTTCCCCCACCCTATGATTCACTTACGCTTCCATGGTTCCATCCGCTGCCAGATCCACTCCCAAATATCAAAAACACTTTACTTCCTCCAGTTTTTCTCCATTCAAACTTACCTCCCAATTGACTTGACCCTCAACCCTACTGTACCTAATAACCTTGCTCTTATTCACAATTACTCTTAACTTTCTTCTTTCACACACTTTACCAAACTCAGTCACCAGCTTCTGCAGTTCCTCACATGAATCAGCCGCCAGCGATGTATCATCAGCGAACAATAACTGACTCACTTCCCAAGCTCTCTCATCCACAACAGACTTCATACTTGCCCCTCTTTCCAAAACTCTTGCATTCACCTCCCTAACAACCCCATCCATAAATAAATTAAACAACCATGGAGACATCACACACCCCTGCCGCAAACCTACATTCACTGAGAACCAATTACTTTCCTCTCTTCCTACACGTACACATGCCTTACATCCTCGATAAAAACTGTTCACTAATACCTTGCCTCCCACACCATATATTCTTAATACCTTCCAGATTTGTATGTGGCATTTATGGATCTGGAGAAGGTATATGATGGAGTTGATAGAGATGCTTTGTTGAAGGTATTAAGAGTATATGGTGTGGGAGGTAAGTTGCTAGAAGCAGTGAAAAGTTTTATCAAGGATGTAAAGCATGTGTACGAGTAGGAAGAGAGGAAAGTGATTGGTTCCCAGTGAATGTCGGTTTATAGCAGAGGTACGTGATCTCTCCATGGTTGTTTAATTTGTTTATGGATGGGATTGTTAGGGAGTGAATGCAAGAGTTCTGGAGAGAGGGGCAAGTACGCAGTCTGTTGTGAATGAGAGGGCTTTGGAAGTGAGTCAGTTGTTGTTCGCTGATGATACAGCGCTGGTGGCTGATTCGGGTGTGAAACTGCAGAAGTTGGTGACTGAGTAAATGTGAATAAGAGCAAGGTTATTAGGTTCATTAGGGTTGAGGGGCAAGTTAATTAGGTGGTACGTTTGAACGGAGAAAAACTGGAGGAAGTGAAGTATTTTAGATATCTGGAAGTGGATTTAGCAGCGGATGAAACCTTGGAAGCGGAAGTAAGTCACAGGGTAGGAGAGAAGGCGAAGGTTCTGGGAACATTGAAGAATGTATGGAAGGCGAAAACGTTATCTCAGAGAGCACAAATGGGTTTGTTTGAAGGAATAGTGGTTCCAACAATGTTATATGGTTGCGAGGCGTGGGCTATAAATAGGGTTGTGCGGAGGAGGGTGGATGTATGGAAATTAAATGTTTGAGGACAATATGTGGTGTGAGGCGGTTTGATCGAGTAAGTAATGAAAGAGTAAGAGAGATATGTGGTAATAAGAAGAATGTGGTTGAGAGAGCAAAAGAGGGTGTTTTGAAATAATTTGGTCACATGGAGAGCATGAGTGAGGAAAGACTGACAAAGAGGATATATGTGTAAGAGGTGGAGGAAACGAGGAGATGTTGGAGACCAAATTGAAGGTGGAAAGATTGAGTGAAAAAGATTTTGAGCGATCGGGGCCTTGCCCGCCTTTCACCCTCCTGCATGTTCAGGCCTCGATCACTCAAAATCTTTTTCACTCCAACTTTCCACCTCCAATTTGGTCTCCCACTTCTCCTCGTTCCCTCCACCTCCGACACATATATCCTCTTGGTCAATCTTTCTTCACTCATTCTCTCAATGTGTCCAAACCATTTTAAAACACCCTCTTCTGCTCTCTCAACCACGCTCTTTTCATTTCCACACATCTCTCTTACCCTTACATTACTTACTTGATCAAAGCACCTCACACCACATATTGTCCTCAAACATCTCATTTCCAGCACATCCACCCTCCTGCGCACAACTCTATCCATAGCCCACGCCTCGCAACCATACAACATTGTTGGAACCACTATTTCTTCAAACATAGCCATTTTTGCTTTCGGAGATACTGTTCTCGACTTCCACACATTCTTCAAGGCTCCCAGTATTTTCGCCCCCTCCCCCACCTATGATTTACTTCCGCTTCCATGGTTCCATCCTCTGCCAAATCCACTCCCAGATATCTAAAACACTTTACTTCCTCCAGTTTTTCTCCATTCAAACTTAACTCCCAATTGACTTGACCCTCAACCCTACTGTACCTAATAACCTTGCTCTTATTCACATTTACTCTTAACTTTCTTCTTTCACACACTTTACCAAACTCAGTCACCAGCCTCTGCAGTTTCTCACATGAATCAGCCACCAGCGCTGTATCATCAGCGAACAACAACTGACTCATATATATATATATATATATATATATATATATATATATATATATATATATATATATATATTTAATCCCTGGGGATAGGGGAGAAAGAATACTTCCCACGTATTCCCTGCGTGTCGTAGAAGGCGACTAAAAGGGGAGGGAGCGGGGGGCTGGAAATCCTCCCTTCTCATTATTTTTTTTTAATTTTCCAAAAGGAACAGAGAACGGGGCCAGGTAAGGATATTCCCTCAAAGGCCCACTCCTCTGTTCTTAACGCTACCTCGCTAACGCGGGAAATGGCGAATAGTTTAAAAAAAAAAATATATATATATATATATATATATATATATATATATATATATATATATATATATATATATGCGTGTGGGGACGTGTATGTATATACATGTGTATGGGGGTGGGTTGGGCCATTTCTTTCGTCTGTTTCCTTGCGCTACCTCGCAAACGCGGGAGACAGCGACAAAGGAGAATAAAAAGAAAAATAAATAAATAAATATATATATATATATATATATATATATATATATATATATATATATATATATATAAAGAAAGAGAGAGAGAGAAAGAGAGAGAGAGAGAGAGAGAGAGAGAGAGAGAGAGAGAGAGAGAGAGAGAGAGAGAGAGAGAGAGAGAGAGAGAGGTAAAGCACAATTGAATTAAGATTCTACGAAAGCTGGAAAGAAAGAGAAAGAACTTGAAATAAGCTACATCTACTAGTGGTAAGTGTAGATTAAAGAGTGTAGTAAATAAATCCTTGACGAGATAAAAAAGGAAGTTGTATATGATGAAAAGCGAAAACAAATGAGGATCACAAGGAAAACATTCATGAATATTTTAAAGAATATAAAAAGCAAGTTTGGGTGAAGGTAAACAAAAGGACGAGAGAGATAAACGTATCAAGTAAAAGTACATAAGTCTGTCAAGATAACAATTAGAACAAGGATAGAGTTTGCATGTTGGCCAGTTTGTTGGCTCGGATTCTAGCGAAAGAAAATTGTACGTAACATTTATGATTTGAGGAAAAAGATGGCATATGATAAGAGAATGAGTAAGCTCTCTGGGAAGTTCTGACTCGAGATGGTGTGCATTGAAAACTTTAGAATGATGTTATAAACTTAGATGATGCAAGTACTGAGTATGTGAGAGTAAGTGGTGTCATGAGTGAGAGGAATCAAGTGCGGAAGCGTGTCAAAGGTAGTGTGGAAGTTGCTGTGGTCGTTGTATGCAGATGATGCCGCGTTTTAAACTAAATCAGAAGAGTTGGATAGAATGATTGGTCTATTAAATGACGTTAATAGAAGGGAGGATTTGGTAGTTGAACGCAAATAATAAATGTAAGAAAGTGATCTATTTCACAAAGCGACTGCAGGTCAGATTGTTAGATCATTATACACGTTGGAGAATCGGTAGTTATGATTGATCTTGAACATTCAGAAGTGTACCGTTACCAAGGATGGTCGTGAGGACGTTAAAAGCGTAAGGAATTTCATACATAAGAAAATATAAGAAGTCACCAGGAACAGTAGTGACTTTCGGAAAATTTCAGGGTAGAGCGTGCAAGAGGCTTACACTGCGGGAGTACTTTTCCCAGCGCTTTCCTCTAGTTCTATATTTTCCCCTGGATCATTCCTTAACCGAAGCTTCAAACAACCACAAGGGATCCTCATCACTACAGGCTGAACAAGGACTTCCCCAACGTCAACGGCGACACTCATCCCTCTTCCACGTTGTCGCCATAAAGTCTCCAGCACCAACGTCACCTCAGGTTCCCTATAGTCAACCAATTGCTTTATTACATCAACATGAAGAGAACAAATAGCAGAAGCTGTCCAAGTCCAGTTGGTTGATCGACTGGATGAATGACCAGTGTATAAGGGATCACAGATTGATCGTCATGGGCGTCTCCAAGTGTGCGAGGCATCACAGATGGATCGTCAGGGGTGCTCCAGTGAGTGGGGGATCACGTTTTTATCGCTGGGGTATTCCAATGTGAGTGACCAACGATTGATCATGAGGGGTGTTCCAGCGTGTTAGCAACAACGGATTAATCGCCAGGGGTGTTCCAACGTGCGAGTGATTACGGATTGATCACCAAGGGAGTTCCAGTGTGTGAGCAACCACAATTTGATCGCCCGTGTTGTTCCAATGTGTGTGACCGACCACTTAATGATGACCATGGGTGTTTCATCGTGTGAGCGATCATAGATTGATCTCCAGCGTTGTCCCTGTGTGTAACCTACTAGGGTTTGATAGCTAGAGATTTTCTAATGCTTATGAGCGACCACTCATTGATCACTATGGGTGTTTTAGTGTGTCATTGACGACGGATTGATCGCTAAGGCTGTTGCAGTGTGTCTAAGCAACCATGGATTGATCGCGAGCGATGCTCAGCCATTGTGCGGCTAGAACTAACATCGTATGAAAAACTTGAGTAAGTGACTTTACTGATCACCCCACTGGATAATGATTTAACTTCCTGGCTCACCTCAAGTCAATAATTAGGCGACTTTGTGGATCGTTCAATTGTGTATGATACGCACCAGGATCTTCTCCATTGTACTGCAAAATCGAGCCAGTACTGAGTATTTGATTAATTATGTCTATTGTTCAGTCAGAGATTCAGCCGGTCCTGAAAATGATCATCTGTGTAAGGAGCCTTGCCAATGATCGTCCATCTTACTTCTATAGATTAAGTGAGAGGATTGACGACGATCAGTCTCATGGATGATTAATCGACACAGTCATCGGATAAGCTGACTCCATGGGCGATCTACAGCAGCATGTGCTGGACGGACTCCACCAGGTGAGCGAGTGTTCCTTTCCTCAGCCATAAAGGGTGACATAAGAACATCAGGTCTCGTCCCGAGTGTATCTTTGTTAACATGAAATAACCCAGTCGGACATTAAGCTGAACGATCCTCCGTCGAATATGCAGAAAACAACAAAAATGAGATCACGTCATGCGAATGATGTAACAGAAATTCAGTTTCTCAAACTTGTTTTAAAGAACTTATTCCTCAGGAACAGTGTTTCGAAGAATATCTAGGAATCAGAATCTCCATAAAATGCTACTGTTCAACTGTTGTTCTTCAATGTTAATGACATTAGATCGTATCATAAGCTACATGCAACGTCTTTATGACCACTCCCTACAGAGTTCTTCTATTCATGACCTCTCCTGAGACAGTGCTGGGCGGACATTTTGCTGCAATATATTCTCTCAGTCTCAGAATCGTTGAGTGAATAAAATCTTTGAAGACGAGAAGGGAGACAAAAGTATTCAATGCTTCCTAACTACCAGAAAATATTACTTTTCTCCTCCATAAGTTTTACCTGTATGGTATACATCAACACGAAAACCCGTTACGACTTCAGCGTGGGACGTCGAAATTCTCCCTCTAAGCTATAGTAATGTGGGTTCTATCCACCATGGAGCGTAAAGTCTATTATCCGGTTACCCTCCGCGTATATCAGCTGATCGCACGTAAACACGCGTAAACTAACGAACCCATACAGACTAAAATCCTACATCAGCGTAGTCAGAATTCGACTTAATAAGCCGCAGTGTATGAAGATCACCTTTAATCTTCTCTTCAACATATGAGTGCCGGGCGTTTAATCCTAGATAAAGAGGAGGCAAATATAAATAGGCCCGTGCCCCCTACTGGGCCCAATTAGAGAGCATTCACGCCGCCATTCTGGGCCGATTCACGTTCCATTCACACACCCACCTTCGTAAAACGCCGCGGATATACTCGAACACACCTCATATCTTCTGGGAGATACAATACTTTTTCATTTCAGGACGGACGGGAGTGAAGGAGTTTCCCTCCTGAGAAATATCGAGCTGGAGGAAAGGAGGAGGGAATTATCCTCAAGACGTTTGTGCGGCGGAGGCAGGCGACCCAGCTGAGGTTTGGTGTCGAGGGCAAGGCGAAGAGGATGGCGGACCCCGCGCCCAGAGTAAACAAGCTGGGCTTAAATGGCGGCGAGTCGGCTCTTGAGATGTCGTCGCCAGTAACGCCGCTGTAGGTAGGCGGCCTTTACTGGATGTTCCAGATGGTGAGAGGAAGAGAGAGTTGGACGTCTGTCTCTACTGGCGGGGTGCTGAGCGACCTGGCCTCGTTAATAACGATCACACTAGACGACCGCCCAGCTCCTTGGCTCCTAACCTCGAAAGATTAGTCCACTCCCGCTAGTTCTATAGACCAGAATTACTAAATGACTACGAGTAACATTTAATGGGCCATTAATTCACCCGGATAGCCACTGGAAGGTGTTACAGGAGCCAAGAAAGTCCGCTGCGTAAGCCACATATGTAAGCAGGGCGGCGGCGGCCAGTGTGCGCAGCCCCCCTGCAGCAGGCGTACCAACAGCTCAGGTAGGGGGTCAGCGTGACCCTCAATCCCCAGCTGACTCACAGGCCAGCGTCCCGTCACAGAATTGTTCGTCAACATCACATCCTCCTGCGGAGCGTGCGAGAGGACGGGGTGTGGACGGATGGATGATTCATCCGTATTCAGCAGACGTGTTTAATAACATCAACTGAAGAAATTCGGATGACATATTTCTTACGGCTCTAGCATCAGTGCGAAGAGCTGGGCAGGACCCTCTGACTACGGGGCATTTCCTGCCGGCCCGCCTCCTGCCTCATTAAGCTTATTGACACTCTTTTTATCCCCTTTGTTTCACGCTGTCTCACTGGTGGGTCAGGGTGTGTGCTGTTCCCGACCGCCAGTGGCCAGGCTCACGAGCCAACCGCGTGACGTATATCCAGACTGGGTATCAACATTAATCATGATATAAAAGGGTATCGCGATACAGAACCAGTGAATGCGATAAACCTTAAGATGTAATAGTTATATGCGATTAACGATATGATACACACGATATATGCAATAAGCGATGTTATAAACGATATATGATATCAACGTAACTTGCGATAAACAGTATGTTATAAACGATATATGCGATAAATAGTATGTTATAAACGATATATGCAATGTGATGAATACGAACGACATATAAGCTAAATCTTATGATATAAACAATATATGCGATAACCAATATGATATACAATATATACAATAAAAGAGGTACGCCATAAATGATGATATATGAAAATATATGGAACATTCCTTGACAAAGCATTCTGCTACAACTATTCAACGCAAGGGAAATAATCATAAAAATTAACACCTTGTAACCTAAGCTCGCGGTTATGGGACTCGATATAGTATGTGGAGCAAGACGCCAATACTGCCCAGATGTAGATGCCAATGAGGATATAGCTACAGAGGGTGACCAAAGAGTTAAGAATCATATATATATATATATATATATATATATATATATATATATATATATATATATATATATATATACCTCGCAAACGCGGGAGACAGCGACAAAGCAAAATAAATAAATAAAATGAATATATATATATATATATATATATATATATATATATATATATATATATATATATATATATATATATATATATATATATATATATATATAACTATACAGTCCAGAGCACCGTGTCTTGAAGACTTAATATCTTCTGATCTACTGAGAATAATTTCCCGAAACCAAAGCAATATATATATACATACACATATATATATATATATATATATATATATATATATATATATATATATATAGTAAACTGCCTAGTACAGGTTTACCGTAGTTTACCGCAGAGTAGTCATACCAGCTAGTAAAGGCAGGGTTGTTAAGGGATTCAACCACCGACTGTCAGGGATTTGACTGGCAGTCAGACATAGGGATTAGTGGGATTGACGGAGGGGATCAACTGGGATTTATGCCTGAGAAAAATAAACTGAAAATGGTCAGTGTGAGGTGGAGCTGTTTGGGGAATCTTTGTTATTATCATTACTTTGCATATTTTTCCCCGTTTTCTCTTCCTTCGTTTTCCGTCTCGTTTATCATCTTTATTCATACGATGGTCCTTTTATTCCTTGTATTATCGTAACTCACCGCTTTACTTCTCTCTCTCTCTCTCTCTCTCTCTCTCTCTCTCTCTCTCTCTCTCTCTCTCTCTCTGTATATACATATATATATATATATATATATATATATATATATATATATATATATATATATATATATATATATACATATATATATCCTTTTTCAAATAAT
>NC_092287.1:16303690-16323690 GCF_036320965.1 Panulirus ornatus | reverse complement strand
GTGTCCCATGTGGCTGTCTTGGCTCTGTGCCTCACCCTCACGACAACAGCCGGCTTTCAGTCCACAAACACGCAATCTCTCCATCTCACTTGTAACACGGGACTACTGACACGACTCATTCATAACTATATTTTCCTGCGGTGAACACTACGCGCTAGCCTACCCTCGTCTTAAGAACTCGTAAGTCAGTAAGTACTCCTTCTTTATGACGTGCTCTCACCCCGCTCATTTAGGGCTTACAATTGATATCACACATTAATGTTGTACTGATCACAATGTGTAACTGTTCCTTTAATTAACAGTCCCTCTCTGAGCCTCGCATGTCTGCTTACATCCCAGATTGAGTGATATCATTTTTTTTTTCTTTATCTCTCTCAAGAAATTCTAGACGATCGATAACCAGCCGATAAGAAACTACACATCTGTCATTTTGCCTTATAGTAAGGTGTTTGGTAGACTGCCAAATAGAATTTTCATCACATACTGAAAAATAATAAAGCTTATGTACTACCTCAAAGAGCATTTGAGTAACAAAAGACGGTCAAACGAAGTATTTGGCGAATGCTTAAAAAAAAAGAGGGATCTCGAACAAGGTAACAGAGGTTGGCAGGGATTTAAGGAATCCGGTATCAATTAAGAAGTAGTCTGGAACCCAAGCAGCAGCGGATTCCACGCTCAGGGTTAAAAACTTGTACGATTTATGATGCATACTAAGCTAACGTCAGACTCCTTTTCGCCCTCCCATTAGAGTTTCAGTTATGATGAAAATTTCCCTTACACATAAGATTTCTAGATGAAGCTCCCAAATAAGATATTTTTTTGATTACCTGTGGAACGTTTTGATATGGCCGTTGAGGATGTATTTTGACCACAAAAGTATTTGGCAATGGCTCAAGTATATCTTTTTTATGGCGCAGAAGAGGATATGTAATGACAAAACCTTATCTCCTCTTTCCTGTCGTCAAAATATTAGCGATAGAACTCTGACGTTTGCTTAAGGATCTTAGATTTATCATGTGTGCGTCATGATTACCTAAACACAATACGTTTTCTCGTGATGAAAAAGTGAATTAGATAGAAGCGAGAAAAAGAAAAAAGAGAAAAATTTTTAAGTTTGTGTTCTCTGGTGACGGAGAACTGGTCTGTACCACAGTTGAAGTGTACCTCAGTAATCTATGTATTAGAAGCATTCTCCTTATCATATGTACTACAGCTGTGCGTGTTCCAACCACGTGTAACACAGGTCATATGTGATTTCTTACACATGCTCTAGTCATGTGATATATATATATATATATATATATATATATATATATATATATATTTTTTTTTTTTTTTCTTTTCTTCTTTCATACTATTCGCCATTTCCCGCATTAGCGAGGTAGCGTTGAGAACAGAGGACTAGGCCCTTGAGGGAATATCCTCACCTGGGCCCCTTCTCTGTTCCCTCTTTTGGAAAATTAAAAAAAAAAGTGAGAGGGGAGGATTTCCAGCCCCCCGCTCCCTCCCCTTTTAGTCGCCTTCTACGACACGCAGGGAATACGTGGGAAGTATTCTTTCTCCCCTATCCCCAGGGATATATATATATATATATATATATATATATATATATATATATATATATATATATATATATATATATATATATATATATATCTGGAGACGATTAGTGTTGTGCATTCGTATTAAAACATGCTGATGAGCGTTAGTCATGTATTTTAGGCTACCAGGGATCAAACCCACATAGGTTTTAATCATGGATGCGGCAGCTAGTTCACAATCCACCCAGCTTTTCATTCTTCCCTAGGAAGTGTATGAGCATATATACATGTACACCTACATAGTCGTGAAGACATGTTACATGAGTGTGGAATTTGCTTTCCTTAATGCATATATAGTAATCACAGGCCTGTATCCACACTTAGGATATTTTCCAAAGTGTTTGAAGGTGTTTTGTATCACAAGTTTGATAAATGTCTTGAAGAACCTAGACTGCTATGTTTCAATTTCTATTTAGACCATCATACTCCACAGATGCAAGTTTAATACATCTCTCAGATATTACCAAATTTGAATGTGATCAAGGTTATTATATCAATATGGTTTTGTTAAACCTTCAAAAAGTTCTTGATACAGTCAATCACAATATATTATCTGAACTGAAATGTATTGGTCTCAGTGAAAATTCTATTCTTTGGTTTCAGCTGTATCTTACCAGAGGTAGACATTTATAGATGTTGATGGTATACTCTCTGGTGTCAAAGGTATGATTTGTGCAGCTCCACAAAATTCCAAACTCAGGGCTTTTCTGTTTCTAGTTTATATGAATAACATGACAGCAGCAATGAAATGAAAATCAGCTGTATGTAGGTGACTTGGCTTTGATCGTGTCAGGAAAGATTATATCTGTGATTGAGGAAACCCTGAGTATGGAGATGGAATCAGTTAGTAAATGGTTAAGAGAGAATAAGTTGCGTATGTATGTGTGTATATATGTGTATGTATGTATGTATATATATATGTATATATATATATATATATATATATATATATATATATATATATATATATATATATATATATATATATATATATATATATACATATATATATATATATATATATATATATATATATATATATATATATATATATTTTTTTTTTTTTTGCTTTGTCGCTGTCTCCCGCGTTTGCGAGGTAGCGCAAGGAAACAGACGAAAGAAATGGCCCAACCCCCCCCCCCATACACATGTATATACATACGTCCAGACACGCAACTATACATACCTACACAGCTTTCCATGGTTTACCCCAGACGCTTCACATGCCCCTGATTCAATCCACTGACAGCACGTCAACCCCGGTATACCACATCGCTCCAATTCACTCTATTCCTTGCCCTCCTTTCACCCTCCTGCATGTTCAGGCCCCGATCACACAAAATCTTTTTCACTCCATCTTTCCACCTCCAATTTGGTCTCCCTCTTCTCCTCGTTCACTCCACCTCCGACACATATATCCTCTTGGTCAATCTTTCCTCACTCATTCTCTCCATGTGCCCAAACCATTTCAAAACACCCTCTTCTGCTCTCTCAACCACGCTCTTTTTATTTCCACACATCTCTCTTACCCTTACGTTACTTACTCGATCAAACCACCTCACACCACACATTGTCCTCAAACATCTCATTTCCAGCACATCCATCCTCCTGCGCACAACTCTATCCATAGCCCACGCCTCGCAACCATACAACATTGTTGGAACCACTATTCCTTCAAACATACCCATTTTTGCTTTCCGAGATAATGTTCTCGACTTCCACACATTCTTCAAGGCTCCCAGGATTTTCGCCCCCTCCCCCACCCTATGATCCACTTCCGCTTCCATGGTTCCATCCGCTGCCAGATCCACTCCCAGATATCTAAAACACTGTACTTCCTCCAGTTTTGCTCCATTCAAACTCACCTCCCAATTGACTTGACCCTCAACCCTACTGTACCTAATAACCTTGCTCTTATTCACATTTACTCTTAACTTTCTTCTTTCACACACTTTACCAAACTCAGTCACCAGCTTCTGCAGTTTCTCACATGAATCAGCCACCAGCGCTGTATCATCAGCGAACAACAACTGACTCACTTCCCAAGCTCTCTCATCCCCAACAGACTTCATACTTGCCCCTCTTTCGAAAACTCTTGCATTCACCTCCCTAACAACCCCATCCATAAACAAATTAAACAACCATGGAGACATCACACACCCCTGCCGCAAACCTACATTCACTGAGAACCAATCACTTTCCTCTCTTCCTACACGTACACATGCCTTACATCCTCGATAAAAACTTTTCACTGCTTCTAACAACTTGCCTCCCACACCATATATTCTTAATACCTTCCACAGAGCATCTCTATCAACTCTATCATATGCCTTCTCCAGATCCATAAATGCTACATACAAATCCATTTGCTTTTCTAAGTATTTCTCACATACATTCTTCAAAGCAAACACCTGATCCACACATCCTCTACCACTTCTGAAACCACACTGCTCTTCCCCAATCTGATGCTCTGTACATGCCTTCACCCTCTCAATCAATACCCTCCCATATAATCTACCAGGAATACTCAACAAACTTATACCTCTGTAATTTGAGCACTCACTCTTATCCCCTTTGCCTTTGTACAATGGCACTATGCACGCATTCCAGCCAATCCTCAGGCACCTCACCATGAGTCATACATACATTAAATAACCTTACCAACCAGTCAACAATACAGTCACCCCCTTTTTTAATAAATTCCACTGCAATACCATCCAAACCTGCTGCCTTGCCGGCTTTCATCTTCCGCAAAGCTTTACTACCTCTTCTCTGTTTACCAAATCATTTTCCCTAACCCTCTCACTTTGCACACCACCTCGACCAAAACACCCTATATCTGCCACTCTATCATCAAACACATTCAACAAACCTTCAAAATACTCACTCCATCTCCTTCTCACATCACCACTACTTGTTATCACCTCCCATTTGCGCCCTTCACTGAAGTTCCCATTTGCTCCCTTGTCTTACGCACTTTATTTACCTCCTTCCAGAACATCTTTTTATTCTCCCTAAAATTTAATGATACTCTCTCACCCCAACTCTCATTTGCCCTTTTTTTCACCTCTTGCACCTTTCTCTTGACCTCCTGTCTCTTTCTTTTATACGTCTCCCACTCAATTGCATTTTTTCCCTGCAAAAATCGTCCAAATGCCTCTCTCTTCTCTTTCACTAATACTCTTACTTCTTCATCCCACCACTCACTACCATTTCTAATCAACCCACCTCCCACTCTTCTCATGCCACAAGCATCTTTTGCGCAATCCATCACTGATTCCCTAAATACATCCCATTCCTCCCCCACTCCCCTTACTTCCATTGTTCTCACCTTTTTCCATTCTGTACTCAGTCTCTCCTGGTACTTCCTCACACAAGGTCTCCTTCCCAAGCTCACTTACTCTCACCACCCTCTTCACCCCAACATTCACTCTTCTTTTCTGAAAACCCATACAAATCTTCACCTTAGCCTCCACAAGATAATGATCAGACATCCCTCCAGTTGCACCTCTCAGCACATTAACATCCAAAAGTCTCTCTTTCGCGCGCCTGTCAATTAACACGTAATCCAATAACGCTCTCTGGCCATCTATCCTACTTACATAAGTATACTTATGTATATCTCGCTTTTTAAACCATGTATTCCCAATCATCAGTCCTTTTTCAGCACATAAATCTACAAGCTCTTCACCATTTCCATTTACAACACTGAACACCCCATGTATACCAATTATTCCCTCAACTGCCACATTACTCACCTTTGCATTCAAATCACCCATCACTATAACCCGGTCTCGTGCATCAAAACCACTAACACACTCATTCAGCTGCTCCCAAAACACTTGCCTCTCATGATCTTTCTTCTCATGCCCAGGTGCATATGCACCAATAATCACCCATCTCTCTCCATCAACTTTCAGTTTTACCCATATTAATCGAGAATTTACTTTCTTACATTCTATCACTTACTCCCACAACTCCTGTTTCAGGAGTACTGCTACTCCTTCCCTTGCTCTTGTCCTCTCACTAACCCCTGACTTTACTCCCAAGACATTCCCAAACCACTCTTCCCCTTCACCCTTGAGCTTCGTTTCACTCAGAGCCAAAACATCCAGGTTCCTTTCCTCAAACATACTACCTATCTCTCCTTTTTTCACATCTTGGTTACATCCACACACATTTAGGCACCCCAATCTGAGCCTTCGAGGAGTATGAGCACTCCCCGCGTGACTCCTTCTTCTGTTTCCCATTTTAGAAAGTTAAAAAAATACAAGGAGGGGAGGATTTCTGGCCCCCCGCTCCCGTCCCCTCTAGTCGCTTTCTACGACACGCGAGGAATGCGTGGGAAGTATTCTTTCACCCCTATCCCCAGGGATAATATACATATATATATGTATACACATACACACACATACACACACACACGCACATATACACACACACACACATACATATATATACATACGAAAAATGTAAGAAACAATTTAGAAAACTGAAACTTCTAGCTTGAAATGAAAAGAAAAAATGAATGTCACATAATGGTTCAACCTCTGGCTATGGAAAAAGGAAATGTTTAATTTATTTACACAAAAGTCAATAGTAGTTCTCATCAATTTAACCACTGTATCAATAAGCTTCAATGTCTAAGCTACATTATCCCTGGGGATAGGGGTGAAAGAATACTTCCCACGCATTCCTCGCGTGTCGTAGAAGGCGACTAGAGGGGACGGGAGCGGGGGGCCAGAAATCCTCCCCTCCTTGTATTTTCAACTTTCTAAAATGGGAAACAGAAGAAGGAGTCACGCGGGGAGTGCTCATCCTCCTCGAAGGCGCAGACTAGGGTGTGTGAATGTGTTTGGATGTAACCAAGATGAGAAAAAAGGAGAAATAGTTAATATGCTTGAGCAAAGGAAAATGGATGTTTTGGCTCTGAGTGAAACGAAGCTCAAGGTTAAAGGGGAAGAGTGGTTTAGGATTGTTTAGGGACTAGAGTCAGGGGTTGGTGAGAGGGTAAGACCAAGGGAAGGAGTAGCACTACTCCTGAAATAGGAGTGGTGGAAGTATGTGATAGTGTAGGAAAGTAAACGCTAGATTCATATAGGTAAAACTGAAAGCGGAAGGAGAGAGATGGGTGATTTTTGGTGCATATCCACCTGGGCATGAGAAGAAAGATCATGAGAGGCAAGTCTTTTAGGAGCAGCTGGGTGAGTGTGTCAGTAGTTTTGATGCACGAGACCGGGATAAAGTGATAAGTGATTTGAATGCAAAGGTGAGTAATGTGGCAGTTGAGGGAATAATTGATGTACATGGGGTGTTCAGTGTTGTAAATGGAACTGGTGAAGAACTTGCAAATTTGTGTGCTAGAAAAAGGATTGGTGATTGGGAATACCTGGTTTAAAAAGAGATTTACACAAGTATACGTATGTACGTAAGAGAGATGGTCAGAGAGCGTTATTGGATTACGTGTTAATTGATAGGCGCGCGAAAGAGAGACTTTTGGATGTTAATGTGCTGAGAGGTGTAACTGGAGGGATGTCTGATCATTATCTTGTGGAGGCGAAGGTGAAGATTTGTAGGGGTTTTCAGAAAAGAAAAGAAAATGTTGGGGTGAAGAGGGTGGTGATAGTAAGTGAGCTTTGGAAGGAGTCTTATGTGACGAAGTACCGGGAGAGACTGAGTGCAGAATGGAAAAAGTCGAGAGCAAAGAACGTAAGGGGACTAGGGGAGGAATGGGAAGTAATTAGGGAAGCAGTGATGGCTTGCGCAAAAGATGCTTGTGGCATGAGAAGCGTGGGAATCGGCAAATTAGAAAGGGTAGTGATTGGTGGGATGAAAAAGTAAGATTATTAGTGAAAGAGAAGAGAGAGGCATTTAGACATGTTTTGCAGGGAAATAATGCAAATGACTGGGAGATGTACAAAAGAAAGAGGCAGGAGGTCAAGAGAAAGGTGCAAGAGCTGAAAAAGAGGGCAAATGAGAGTTGGGGTGAGAGAGTATTATTAAATTTTAGGGAGAATAAAAAGATGTTCTGGAAGGAGGTAAATAATGTGCGTAAGACAAGGGAGCAAATGGGAACTTCAGTGAAGGGGGCAAAAGGGGAGGTGATAACAAGTAATGGTGATGTGAGAAGGAGATGGAGTGAGCATTTTGAAGGTTTGTTGAATGTGTTTGATGATAGAGTGGCAGATATAGGGTGTTTTGGTCGAGGTGGTGTGCATAGTGAGAGGGTTAGGGAAAATGATTTGGTAAACAGAGAAGAGGTAGTAAAAGCTTTGCGGAAGATGAAAGCCGGCAAGGCAGCGGGTTTGGATGGCATTGCAGTGGAATTTATTAAAAAAGGTGGTGACTGTATTGTTGACTGGTTGGTAAGGTTATTTAATGTATGTATGATTCATGGTGAGGTGCCTGAGGATTGGCGGAATGCTTGCATGGTGCCATTGAAAATATATATGGACAGAACATCAGATTGGGGAAGAGCACTGTGGTTTCAGAAGTAGTAGAGGATGTGTGGATCAGGTGTTTGCTTTGAAGAATGTATGTGAGAAATACTTAGAAAAGCAAATAGATTTGTATGTAGCATTTATGGATCTGGAGAAGGCATATGACAAAGTTGATAGAGATGCTCTGTGGAAGGTATTAAGAATATATGGTGTTGGAGGCAAGTTGTTAGAAGTGAAAAGTTTTTATGTAAGGCATGTGTACGTTTAGGAAGAGAGGAAAGTGATTGGTTCTTAGTGGATGTAGGTTTGCGGCAGGGGTGTGTGATGTCTCCATGGTTGTTTAATTTGTTTATGGATGGGGTTATTAGAGAGGTAAATGCAAGAGTTTTGGAAAGAGGGGCAAGTATGCAGTCTGTTGTGGATGAGAGAGCTTGGGAAGTGAGTCAGTTGTTGTTCGCTGATGATACAGCGCTGGTGGCTGATTCATGTGAGAAACTGCAGAAGCTGGTGACTGAGTTTGGTAAAGTGTGTGAAAGAAGAAAGTTCAGAGTAAATGTGAATAGGAGCAAGGTTATTAGAGGTAAAATAAGGTTGAGGGTCAAGTCAATTGTGAGGTAAGTTTGAATGGAGAAAAACTGGAGTAAGTGAAGTGTTTTAGATATCTGGGAGTGGATCTGGCAGCGGATGGAACCATGGAAGCGGAAGTGAATCATAGGGTGGGGGAGGGGGCGAAAGTTTTGGGAGCGTTGAAGAATGTGTGAAGCCGAGAACATCATCTCGGAAAGCAAAAATGAGTATGTTTTAAGGAATAGTGGTTCCAACAATGTTGTATGATTGCGAGGCGTGGGCTATGGATAGAGTTGTGCGGGAGGAGGGTGGATGTGCTGGAAATGAGATGTTTGAGGACAATATGTGGTGTGAGGTGGTTTGATCGAGTGAGTAATAATAGGGTAAGAGACATTGTGGTAATAAAAAGAGTGTGGTTGAGAGAGCAGAGGAGAGTGTTTTGAAATGGTTTGGGCACATGGAGAGAATGAGTGAGGAAAGATTGACCAAGAGGATATATGTGTCAGATGTGGAGGGAACGTGGAGAAGTGGGAGACCAAATTGGAAGTGGAAAGATGGAGTGAAAAAGATTTTGAGTGATCGGGGCCTGAACATGCAGAAGGGTGAAAGGCGTGCAAGGAATAGAGTGAATTGGAACGATGTGGTATACCGGGATCGACGTGCTGTCAGTGGATTGAACCAGGGCATGTGAAGCGTCTTGGATAAACCATGGAAAGTTTAGTGGGGCCTGGATGTGTAAAGCGAGCTGTGGTTACGGTGCATTATTTCATGACAGCTAGAGAGTGAGTGTGAACGAATGGGGCCTTTCTTGTCTTCCTAATGTTACCTCGCGCACATGAGGGGGGGAGGGGGTTGTTATTTCATGTGTGGCGAGGCGGCGATGGGGAATGAATGAAGGCAGACAGTATGAATTATGTACATGTGTATATATGTATATGACTGTGTGTGTATATATATGTATACGTTGAGATGTATAGGTATGTATTTGCGTGTGTGGACGTGCATGTATATACATGTGTATGTGGGTGGGTTGGGCCTTTCTTTCGTCAGTTTCCTTGGGCTACCTCGTAAACGCGGGAGACAGCGGCAAAGCAAAATAAATACTAAATAGATAATATATATATATATATATATATATATATATATATATATATATATATATATATATATATATATATATATATATATATATATATATATATATATATATATATATATATATATATTTTTTTTTCTTTTTTTATTTATTATGCTTTGTCGCTGTCTCCTTCGTTAGCGAGGTAGCACAAGGAAACAGACGAAAGAAAGGCTCAACCCACCCACATACACATGCATATACATACACGTCCACACACGGGCATATACATACCTATACATTTCAAAGTATACATATACATACATACACAGACATATACATATACATATAAATGCACATAAGTCATACTTGCTAACTTTATTCATTCCTGTCACCACCCCACCACACATGCAATGACACCCCTCTTACCCTGCACATCCCCGAGGTAGCGCTAGGAAAAGACAGCAAAGGCCACTTCGTTCACACTCAGTCTCTATCTGTCATATATAATGCACCGAAACCACGGCTCCCTTTCCAAATCTAGGCCCCACAAAACTTTCCATGGTTTACCCCAAACGCTTCACATGCGTTTGCACGTCGACCTCGGTATACCACATCGTTCCAATTCACTCTATTCCTTCGGCGTCTTTCACCCTCCTGTATGTTCAGGCCTCGATCGCTCAAGATCATTTTCACTCCATCCTTCCACCTCCAATTTGGTCTCCCACTTCTCCTCTTCCCTCCATATTTTACACATATATTTTCTTTATCAATGGGATCCCACTTATTCTCCCCATGTGACCAAACATCTTTAATACACCCTCCTCTGCTCTCTCAACCATACTCTTTTTGTTACTACACATCTCTCTTACCCTTTGATTACTTACTCGATCAAACCACCTCACACCACATATTGTCTTGAAACATTTCATTTCCAACATATCCACCCTTCTCCGCACAGCCCTATTCAATAGTCTATGCCTCGCAACCGTGTAACATTGTTGGAACCACTATTCCTTCAAACATAATCATTTCTGATCGAAATAACGTTCTCTCCTTCCATATATTCTTCAACGGTCCCAGAACCTTCGCCCCCTCCCCCAAACCGTGACTCACTTTCGCTTCCATGGTTCCATTCGCAGCTAAATCCACTCCCAGATATTTAAAACCCTTCACCTCCTCCAGTTTTTCTCCATTAGAATTTAGCTCCCAATTAACTTGTCTTTCAACCCTAGTGAACATAATAACCTCACTCTTATTCACATTTACTCTCAGCTTTCCTCTTTCACATGCTTTACCAAACTTTCACCAACTTCTGCAGTTTCTCACCCGAATCAGCCACCAGCGATGTATCAAACAACAACTGACTTACTTCCCAAGCCCTCTAATCCACATCAGACTGCTTACTTGTCTCTCTCTCCAATACCCTTGCATTCACCTCCCTAACAACCCCATCCATAACCATCAAACGACCATGGAGACATTGCGTACCCTTGTCGCAAACCGACATTCACTGGGAGCCATTCACTTTCCTCTCTTCCTTGATAAAAACTTTTCACTGCTTCTAGCAACGTGCCTCCCACACCATATACTCTTAATACCTTCCACAAAGCATCTCTATCAACTCTATCATATGCCTTCCCCAGATCCATAAATGCTACATAGAAATCCATCTGCTTTCTATTTCTCACATACATTCTTCAAAGCAAACAACTAATCCACACATCCTCTATCACTTCTGAAACCACACTGCTCTTCCTCAATCTGATGCTCTGTACATGCCTTTATCATTTCTGTCAATACCCTTCCATATAATTTCCGAGTAATATTCAACAAAATTTTACCTCTGTAATTTGAATACTCTTCTTTATCCCCTTTGCCTTCATACAGTGGCATTATGCATGCATTCCGCCAATCTCAGTCACTTCACCATGAACTATACATACAGTGGATATCCTTACCAACCAGACAACAACACAGTCACCCCCTTTTTTTATGAATTCCACTGCAATACAATCCAAACCCGCGCCTTGCTGGCTTTCATCTTCCCCAAAGCTTGTACTGCCTCTTATCTGTTTACTAAACCATTCTCTCTGACCCTCTCACTTCGCACACCACCTCGGCCAAAACACCCTATATCTGCCACTCTATCATCAAAGACATTCAACAAACTTTCAAAATCCTCAATCCATCTCCTCACTTCACTACGAGTACCTCCCCATTACCCCCCTTCACAGATGTTCCGGGACACATGCTCTGCATTACGCACTATATTTACCTCCTTCCAAAACATTTTTTATTCTCCCCAAAATCTAATGATACTCTCTCACCCTAACTCTCATTTGCCCTCTTTTTCACCTCTTGCACCTTTCTCTTGACCTTCAGCTTCGTTCTTTTATACATCTCCCAGTCATTCGCACTACTTCCCTGCAAAAATCGTCCAAATGCCTCTCTTCTCTTTCATTAAAAATCTTACCTCTTCATTCCACCACTCAATACCCTTTCTAATCTGCCCATCTCCCACCTTTCTCATGCCACAATCATCTTCTTCGCAAGCCATCACTACTTCCTTAAATTTATCCCATTCCTCCTTCACTCCCCTTACGTCATTTGCTCTTACTTTTTTTCCATTCTGCATTCAATCTCTCCTTGTACTTCCTCACACATGTCTCCTTTCTAAGCTTACCTACTCTCACCACTCTTTTCTGCCCAACATTATCTCTTCTTTTTCGAAAAACTTTACAAATCTTCACCTTCACCTCCACATCCTCCAGTTGCCCCTCTTAGCACATTAACATCCAAGTCTCTTTCACGCGCTTTTATTAACACGTAGTCCAGTAATGTTCTCTGGCTATTTCTCCTACTTACATTCGTATACTTATGTGCATCTTTCTTTTTAAATCAGGTATTCCCAATCACCAGTCCTTTTTCAGCACACAAATCTACAAGCTCTTCACCATTTTCATTTACAACACTGAACACCCCATGTACACGAATTATACCCTCAACTGTCACATTACTCACCTTTACATTTAAATCACCATCACTATAACCCGGTCTCGTGCATCAAAACCACTAACACACTCATTCAGCTGCTCCCAAAACACTTGCCTCTCTGATCTTTCTTCTCATGCCCAGGTGCATATGCACCAATAATCACCCACTCTCTCCATCAACTTTCAGTTTCTACCCATATTAATCGAGAATTTACTTTCTTACATCTATCACATACTCCCACAACTCCTGTTTCAGGAGTATTGCTACTCCTTCCCTTGCTCTTGTCCTCTCACTAACCCTGACTTTACTCCCCAGACATTCCCAAACCCACTCTTCCCTTTACCCTTGAGCTTCGTTTCACTCAGAGCCAAAACATCCAGGTTCCTTTCCTCAAACATACTACCTATCTCTCCTTTTTTCACATCTTGGTTACATCCACACACATTTAGGCACCCCACTCTGAGCCTTCGAGGGGGATGAGATATATATATTATATTATATTTTATGATAGTTAAAATTATATTATTATATATATCATTTATATATATATATATATATATATATATATATATATATATATATATATATATATATATATATATATATATATATATATATATATATATATATATATATATATGTATATATATATATATATATATATATATATAATATATATATATATATATATATATATATATATATATATATATATATATATATATATATATATATATATATATATATATATATATATTATCCCTGGGGATAGGGGTGAAAGAATACTTCCCACTCATTCCTCGCGTGTCGTAGAAGGCGACTAGAGGGGACGGGAGCGGGGGGCCAGAAATCCTCCCCTCCTTGTATTTTTAACTTTCTAAAATGGGAAACAGAAGAAGGAGTCACGCGGGGAGTGCTCATCCTCCTCGAAGGCGCAGACTAGGGTGTGTAAATGTGTTTGGATGTAACCAAGATGAGAAAAAAGGAGAAATAGGTAGTATGCTTGAGCAAAGGAAAATGGATGTTTTGGCTCTGAGTGAAACGAAGCTCAAGGTTAAAGGGGAAGAGTGGTTTAGGATTGTTTAGGGACTAAAGTCAGGGGTTGGTGAGAGGGTAAGACCAAGGGAAGGAGTAGCACTACTGAAATAGGAGTGGTGGGAGTATGTGATAGTGTAGGAAAGTAAACGCTAGATTCATATAGGTAAAACTGAAAGCGGATGGAGAGAGATGGGTGATTATTGGTGCATATGCACCTGGGCTTGAGAAGAAAGATCATGAGAGGCAAGTGTTTTGGGAGCAGCTGGGTGAGTGTGTTAGTAGTTTTGATGCACGAGACCGGGATAAAGTGATAGGTGATTTGAATGCAAAGGTGAATAATGTGGCAGTTGAGGGAATAATTGATGTACATGGGGTGTTCAGTGTTGTAAATGGAAATGGTGAAGAACTTGCAAATTTGTGTTCTAGAAAAAGGATTGGTGATTGGGAATACCTGGTTTAAAAAGAGATTTACATAAGTATACGTATGTACGTAAGAGAGATGGTCAGAGAGCGTTATTGGATTACATATTAATTGATAGGCGCGCGAAAGAGAGACTTTTGGATGTTAATGTGCTGAGAGGTGTAACTGGAGGGATGTCTGATCATTATCTTGTGGAGGCGAAGGTGAAGATTTGTAGAGGTTTTCAGAAAAGAAGAGAGAATGTTGGGGTGAAGAGAGTGGTGATAGTAAGTGAGCTTTGGAAGGAGTCTTGTGTGAGGAAGTACCGGGAGAGACTGAGAGCAGAATGGAAAAAGGCGAGAGCAAAGAACGTAAGGGGAGTGGATGAGGAATGGGAAGTAATTAGGGAAGCAGTGATGGATTGCGCAAAAGATGCTTGTGGCATGAGAAGCGTGGGAGGTCGGCAAATTAGAAAGGGTAGTGATTGGTGGGATGAAAAAGTAAGATTATTAGTGAAAGAGAAGAGAGAGGCATTTAGACATGTTTTGCAGGGAAATAATGCAAATGACTGGGAGATGTACAAAAGAAAGAGGCAGGAGGTCAAGAGAAAGGTGCAAGAGCTGAAAAAGACGGCAAATGAGAGTTGGGGTGAGAGAGTATCATTAAATTTCAGGGAGAATAAAAAGATGTTCTGGAAGGAGGTAAATAATGTTCGTAAGACAAGGGAACAAATGGGAACTTCAGTGAAGGGCGCAAATAGGGAGGTGATAACAAGTAGTGGTGATGTGAGAAGGAGATGGAGTGAGTATTTTGAAGGTTTGTTGAATGTGTTTGATGATACAGTGGCAGATATAGGGTGTTTTGGTCGAGGTGGTGTGCAAAGTGAGAGGGTTAGGGAAAATGATTTGGTAAACAGAGAAGAGGTAGTAAAAGCTTTGCGGAAGATGAAAGCTGGCAAGGCAGCGGGTTTGGATGGCATTGCAGTGGAATTTATTGAAAAAGGGGGTGACTGTATTGTTGACTGGTTGGTAAGGTTATTTAATGTGTGTATGATTCATGGTGAGGTGCCTGAGGATTGGCGGAATGCTTGCATGGTGCCATTGTACATATATATGGACAGAGCATCAGATTGGGGAAGAGCACTGTGGTTTCAGAAGTAGTAGTGGATGTGTGGATCAGGTGTTTGCTTTGAAGAATGTATGTGAGAAATACTTAGAAAAGCAAATGGATTTGTATGTAACATTTATGGATCTGGAGAAGGCATATGACAAAGTTGATAGAGATGCTCTGTGGAAGGTATTAAGAATATATGGTGTGGGAGGCAAGTTGTTAGAAGAAGTGAAAAGTTTTTATCGAGGATGTAAGGCATGTGTACGTTTAGGAAGAGAGGAAAGTGATTGGTTCTCAGTGAATGTAGGTTTGCGGCAGGGGTGTGTGATGTCTCCATGGCTGTTTAATTTGTTTATGGATGGGGTTGTTAGGGAGGTAAATGCAAGAGTTTTTGAAAGAGGGGCAAGTATGCAGTCTGTTGTGGATGAGAGAGCTTGGGAAGTGAGTCAGTTGTTGTTCGCTGATGATACAGCGGTGGTGGCTGATTCATGTGACAAACTGCAGAAGCTGGTGACTTAGTTTAGTAAAGTGTGTGAAAGAAGAAAGTTCAGAGTAAATGTGAATAAGAACAAAGTTATTAGAGGTACAATAGGGTTGAGGGTCAAGTCAATTGGGAGGTAAGTTTGAATGGAGAAAAACTGGAGGAAGTAAAGTGTTTTAGATATCTGGGAGTGGATTTGGCAGCGGATGGAACCATGGAAGCGGAAGTGAATCATAGGGTGGGGGAGGGGGCGAAAGTTTTGGGAGCGTTGAAGAATGTGTTAAGCCGAGAACATCATCTCGGAAAGCAAAAATTGATATGTTTTAAGGAATAGTGGTTCCAACAATGCTGTATGGTTGCGAGGCGTGGGCTATGGATAGAGTTGTGCGCAGGAGGGTGGATGTGCTGGAAATGAGATGTTTGAGGACAATATGTGGTGTGAGGTGGTTTGATCGAGTGAGTAATAATAGGGTAAGAGACATTGTGGTAATAAAAAGAGTGTGGTTGAGAGAGCATAAGAGAGTGTTTTGAAATGGTTTGGGCACATGGAGAGAATGAATGAGGAAAGATTGACCAAGAGGATATATGTGTCAGATTTGGAGGGAACGAGAAGTGGGAGACCAAATTAGAGGTGGAAAGATGGAGTGAAAAAGATTTTGAGTGATCGGGGCCTGAACATGCAGAAGGGTGAAAGGCGTGCAAGGAATAGAGTGAATTGGAACGATGTGGTATACCGGGATCGACGTGCTGTTAGTGGATTGAACCAGGGCATGTGAAGCGTCTGGGATAAACCATGGAAAGTTTAGTGGGGCCTGGATGTGTAAAGCGAGCTGTGGTTACGGTGCATTATTACATGACAGCTAGAGACTGAGTGTGAACGAATGGGGCCTTTCTTGTCTTCCTAGCGCTACCTCGCGCACATGAGGGGGGAGGGGGTTGTTATTTCATGTGTGGCGAGGTGGCGATGGAATGAATGAAGGCAGACAGTATGAATTATGTACATGTGTATATATGTATATGGCTGTGTGTGTATACATATGTATACGTTGAGATGTATAGGTATGCATATTTGCGTGTGTAGACGTGTATGTATATACATGTGTATGTGGGTGGGTTGGGCCTTTCTTTCGTCTGTTTCCTTGGGCTACCTCGTAAACGCGGGAGACAGCGGCAAAGCAAAATGAATAATAAATGAAATAT
This sequence comes from Panulirus ornatus, assembly GCF_036320965.1. NCBI lineage: Eukaryota > Metazoa > Arthropoda > Malacostraca > Decapoda > Palinuridae > Panulirus > Panulirus ornatus. Next base: position 16,306,781 of record NC_092287.1, on the reverse strand, counting down.
ATATATATATATATATTTATATTTATATATATATATATATATATATATATATATATATATATATATATATATATATATATACATATATATATATATATATATATATATATATATATATATATATATATATATATATATATATTTATCATACTTTGTCGCTGTCTCCTTCGTTAGCGAGGTAGCACAAGGAAACAGACGAAAGAAATGCCCAACCCACCCACATACACATGCATATACATACACGTCCACACACGCAAATATACATACCTATACATCTCAAAGTATACATATACATACATACACAGACATATACATATACATATAAATGCACATAAGTCATACTTGCTGACTTTATTCTTTCCCGTCACCACCCCGCCACACATGCAATGACACCCCTCTTACCCTGCACATCCGCGAGGTAGCGCTAGGAAAAGACAGCAAAGGCCACCTTCGTTCACATTCAGTCTCTATCTGTCATATATAATGCACCGAAACCACGGCTCCCTTTCCAAATCTAGGCCCCACAAAACTTTCCATGGTTTACCCCAAACTCTTCACATGCGTTTGCACGTCGACCTCGGTATACCACATCGTTCCAATTCACTCTATTCCTTGCCCGTCTTTCACCCTCCTGTATGTTCAGGCCTCGATCGCTCAAGATCATTTTCACTCCATCCTTCCACCTCCAATTTGGTCTCCCACTTCTCCTCTTCCCTCCATATTTTACACATATATTTTCTTTATCAATGGGATCTCACTTATTCTCCCCATGTGACCAAACATCTTTAATACACCCTCCACTGCTCTCTCAACCACACTCTTTTTGTTACTACACATCTCTCTTACCCTTTCATTACTTACTCGATCAAACCACCTCACACCACATATTGTCTTGAAACATTTCATTTCCAACATATCCACCCTTCTCCGCACAGCCCTATCCAATAGTCTATGCCTCGCAACCGTGTAACATTGTTGGAACCACTATTCCTTCAAACATAATCATTTCTGATCGAGATAACGTTCTCTCCTTCCATATATTCTTCAACGGTCCCAGAACCTTCGCCCCCTCCCCCAACCCGTGACTCACTTTCGCTTCCATGGTTCCATTCGCTGCTAAATCCACTCCCAGATATTTAAAACCCTTCACCTCCTCCAGTTTTTCTCCATTAGAATTTAGCTCCCAATTAACTTGTCTTTCAACCCTAGTGAACATAATAACCTCACTCTTATTCACATTTACTCTCAGCTTTCCCCTTCCACATACTTTACCAAACCTTCACCAACTTCTGCAGTTTCTCACCCGAATCAGCCACCAGCGCTGTATCAAACAACAACTGACTTACTTCCCAAGCCCTCTAATCCACATCAGACTGCTTACTTGCCTCTCTCTCCAATACCCTTGCATTCACCTCCCTAACAACCCCATCCATAACCGTCAAACGACCATGGAGACATTGCGTACCCTTGTCGCAAACCGACATTCACTGGGAGCCATTCACTTTCCTCTCTTCCTTGATAAAAACTTTTCACTGCTTCTAGCAACTTTCCTCCCACACCATATACTCTTAATACCTTCCACAAAGCATCTCTATCAACTCTATCATATGCCTTCCCCAGATCCATAAATGCTACATAGAAATCCATCTGCTTTCTATTTCTCACATACATTCTTCAAAGCAAACACCTAATCCACACATCCTCTATCACTTCTGAAACCACACTGCTCTTCCTCAATCTGATGCTCTGTACATGCCTTTATCATTTCTGTCAATACCCTTCCATATAATTTCCGAGTAATATTCAACAAAATTTTACCTCTGTAATTTGAATACTCTTCTTTATCCCCTTTGCCTTCATACAGTGGCATTATGCATGCATTCCGCCAATCTCAGTCACTTCACCATGAACTATACATACAGTGGATATCCTTACCAACCAGACAACAACACAGTCACCCACTTTTTTTTATGAATTCCACTGCAATACAATCCAAATCCGCGCCTTGCTGGCTTTCATCTTCCCCAAAGCTTGTACTGCCTCTTATCTGTTTACTAAACCATTCTCTCTGACCCCTCTCACTTCGCACATCACCTCGGCCAAAACACCCTATATCTGCCACTCTATCATCAAAGACATTCAACAAACTTTCAAAATCCTCAATCCATCTCCTCACTTCACTACGAGTACCTCCCCATTACCCCCCTTCACAGATGTTCCGGGACACATGTTCTGCATTACGCACTATATTTACCTCCTTCCAAAATATTCTTTATTCTCCCCAAAATTTAATGATACTCCCTCACCCTAACTCTCATTTGCCCTCTTTTTCACCTCTTGCACCTTTGTCTTGACCTTCAGCTTCGTTCTTTTATACATCTCCCAGTCATTCGCACTACTTCCCTGCAAAAATCGTCCAAATGCCTCTCTTCTCTTTCATTAAAAATCTTACCTCTTCATTCCACCACTCAATACCCTTTCTAATCTGCCCATCTCCCACCTTTCTCATGCCACAATCATCTTTTTCGCAAGCCATCACTACTTCCTTGAATTTATCCCATTCCTCCTTCACTCCCCTTACGTCATTTGCTCTCACTTTTTTTCCATTCTGCATTCAATCTCTCCTTGTACTTCCTCACACATGTCTCCTTTCTAAGCTTACCTACTCTCACCACTCTTTTCTGCCCAACATATCTCTTCTTTTTCGAAAACCTTTACAAATCTTCACCTTCACCTCCACAAGATAATGATTAGACATCCTCCAGTTGCCCCTCTCAGCACACTAACATCCAAGTCTCTTTCACGCGCTTTTATTAACACGTAGTCCAGTAATGTTCTCTGGCTATTTCTCCTACTTACATTCGTATACTTATGTGCATCTTTCTTTTTAAATCAGGTATTCCCAATCACCAGTCCTTTTTCAGCACACAAATCTACAAGCTCTTCACCATTTTCATTTACAACACTGAACACCCCATGTACACGAATTATACCCTCAACTGTCACATTACTCACCTTTACATTTAAATCACCCATCACTATAACCCGGTCTCCTGCGTCAAAGCTGCTCCCAAAACACTTACCTCTCATG
>NC_092287.1:16246190-16293690 GCF_036320965.1 Panulirus ornatus | reverse complement strand
GAAATGAGAACTTATCCGGAAAGCAAAAAGGGTAAGTTGGGGAAAAGGGGTTCCCCCCAATGTTTTTTTGGTTTCGAGGCGTGGGTAGGATGGGTTTGCGCGGGGATGGATGTGGGGAAAAGGGAGTTTGAGGCAAATTGTGGTGTGAGGGGTTTTTTTCGATAGTAAAGTTTAAGGGGAAGGAGTGGTGGAAAAAAAAAGGGGTGGTTTGGGGGCCGAAGGGGTGTTTTGAAGGGGTTGGGGACATGGGGGGATGGTGGGAAAAATTGACCAAAAGGGTAAATGGTCGGAGGGGGGGGGGGGGCAAGGAGACCAAAATTGGAGGGGGAAAGAGGGTGAAAAAGATTTTGTGTATCGGGCCTTTAAAGCAGGGGGTGAAAGGGGGCAAGGAATAGAGGAATTGGAGCGATGGGGTATCCCGGGGGTTACGTCGTCAGGGGATTGAGCGGCATGTAAGCGTTGGGGTAACCGGGGAAAGCTGTGTAGGTATGTATTTGCGTGTGGCGTATGTATATAAAAAAAAAAAAAGTGTATGGGGGGGGGTTTTGGGGCCATTCTTCGTCGTTTCCCTTTGCGCTACCTCGCAAACGCGGGAGACAGCGAAAAAGTATAAAAAAAAATATATATATTTATATTATATATATATTTATATATATATTTTATATTATTTTATAAAATATATATATATATTTTTTTTTTTTTTTTTACTATTTTGCTTTGTCGCTGTCTCCCGCGTTTGGATGTAGGCAAGGAAACAGAAAAGAATTTGCCCACCCCCCCCCCATATACACATGTATATACTACACGTCCCTCACATAAATTTAATACCCAACATCTCAATGTAAAATTTTATATGCACAGCAGCCCAATACAATATACCAGGCACAAAATTCACACTTCTACCTTTTTCATTTCCATCGCCCCCTTTGCCAAAAATGTAATAAAAACCCCCTCCCCCCTCATGTTCCCAGGTAGCGCAGGAAAAAACCACGCACCACCACACACACCACACACACACACAACACACCAACACACACAGACAAAACACACAAAAAACACAAAAAAATACACAAACACATACACACAACACCACACACACACACACACAAACACACAACACAGAAAACACTTAGCACAGAGACACAACCCACAAACAACCACAGACACTCCCACAACACACAAAAAAAAGCAAACACAAAATCACAACAAACACAACACACAACATCCCAAAAAACCACACACACACATACACAGCACAACACACACACACACACACACCCACACACACACACCCACACGCGCAAAAAACACCCACCACACACTAAACACACAAAAAACGCAAAGACAAAACACACCACACACACCACACCACACCACACCACACAACATATATATAATAAAATTTTAATAATATATATATATATAATATTAAATATATATATATAAAATAAAAATATATAATATATATAAAAATTATATATTTTTTTTTTTTTTTCTTTCATACATTTATTTTCATACTTTTATTTTTCATCTTTTTTACATCCTGGGAGGGAGAAAAAAAAAATTCCCCGTATTCCCCTTCGGTCGTAGAAGGGGGACAAAAGGGATGGGGCGGGGGCTGGAAATCCCCCTCTCGTTTTTTTTTAATTTTCCAAAAGAAGGAACAGAGAAGGGGGCCGGTGAGGATATTCCTCAAAAGGGCCCCTCCCCCTGTTCTTAAGCTACCTCGTTAACGGGAAAAAGGGAATAGTACCCAAGAAAGAAAAAGAAAAATAATATATATATATAAAAATATATTTTTATATATATATATTATATTAATATATATATATATTTATTTTATATATATATATATATTATATATTTCACACCACAAAGGGAAAAAAGTTTAAGTTTTGCTATCAGAAAAAACCCCCAATGTATGCTTAAATTTTTCAATTTTTATCACCCAAAAGACAAATTAAATTTTATTTTTAAAATATGTTCCTTAGGGGTTACTATTTGCAGTCAGAGTGTTTGTGAGATTTGGAAGATATTTTATTTGGGTCTAAGTTAAAAATACCGGACCTTTTATTGATAAAACTCTTTTGTTAGCAAAAAAATCCTTTAAAGAGTTGGCCCAAACCTCCCATTGAATAGGAAGCTTTTTTTGTTCCCCTTTTAAAAATAATTTACTTTGCTTCCCCTGTTGTTAAATCCTTTAATGTAATGTTTTCCTTTAGGGCAATAATACATAAAAATATTTAATCAGGAAAACCCAGAAAATTCTCTTGGTTTTATCATAAAGTTCCTTGTGGAAAAAGGATAAATTTTATGTTGGTCAGTTGGTAAGGTCTTTCTGTTAGTTAAGCAAATAAATATAGTATAAGAACGGGACAAGAACAATGCCTTTTTTAAAATGTTAAAAAATATGATCTTGTATTGATGGAGAAACGCCATCTAGTTGTTAACTCTATTACCCAAAAGAATATTTTATTGAATCTTCTATTACTAAAAACCCCAAAAAATTTTAATCTTATATTAGTGATGGTTTGTACAGATTAAAATAAAATATTGTTCTAAATTTTTAAAATGTATTAAAAAATATAAATTTTTGGAGAATAAAAAAATGTTCTGGAAGGAGGTAAAAAGGGGCGTAAGACAAGGGAGCAAATGGGGAATTTTTTGAAGGGCGTAAATGGGAGGTGATAAAAGTAGTGGTGATGTGAGAAGGAATGGAATGAGTTTTTAAAGGTTTTTTTGAATGTTTTGGGCGGGGGAAAAAGGGAGAAAAGGGGGCCAAATTTGGGGGGAAAGAGGATGAAAAGATTTTTGGGAGGGGGAAATTTCGGAGGGGGGGAAAAAGGGGGAAGGGGGTTGGGGGATGTTTTTTTAAGGGGGGGCTGTATTTGGGTTGTAAGGTTTTAAGTTGGGGGGGAAAAAGGAAAATGGTTTTGGGATTTGGGTTTGGGGGGGTGATGTACAGGAGGGGGGGGTTTGGGGTATTTTTTTTTTTTTGGTTTTTTGAAAGGGGGAAAAAAAAGTTAAAAAAAAAAAAAAAAAAAAAAAATTAAAATTTTAAATTTTAAATTTTTTAAAATTTTTCCCCGAATTAAAAATTTAAAAAATTAATAAAAATTTATTTATTTTAATTTATCCCCGGGGAAGGGGGGGAAAAAAACCCCGTTTTTGTGAAAAAGGAAAAAGGAAGGGGGGGGGTGGGAAAAACCCCCCCGTTTTTTTTTTTTTTTAATTTTCCAAAAAAAGGAGGAAGGGGGAAGGGGGAGGTTTTCCCCAAAGGAGCCGGGTTTTTTAATAGGGGAAATGGGGGTTGTTTGAAAAAAAAAAAAGTTGAAAGAAGAAAAAAAAAAATTTTTTAAAAAAATTTTAAAAAAATAATTTTTTTTATATAAAATTTTTAAAAAATTTTTAAAAATTTTTTAAATTTTAAAATTGGAAAGGGGGGGAAAAAGTTTAAAAATTTAAAAAATTTTTGATATTTTGGGTAAATTATATGGGAGGGTATTGATTGAGAGGGTGAAGGCATGTACAGAGCATCAGATTGGGGAAGGCAGTGTGGTTCAGAAGTGGTGGGAAGGATGTGTGGATCAGGTGTTTGCTTTGAAGAATGTATGTGAGAAATACTTAGAAAAAGCAAATGGATTTGTATGTAGCATTTATGGATCTGGAGAAGGCATATGATAGAGTTGATAGAGATGCTCTGTGGAAGGTTTTAAAGGGAATATATGGTGTGGGAGGCAAGTTGTTAGAAGCAGTGAAAAGTTTTTATCGAGGATGTAAGGCATGTGTACGGGTAGGAAGGAGGAAAGTGATTGGTTCTCAGTGAATGTAGGTTTGCGGCAGGGGTGTGTGATGTCTCCATGGTTGTTTAATTTTTTTATGGATGGGGTTGTTAGGGAGGTAAATGCAAGAGTCTTGGAAAGAGGGGCAAGTATGAAGTCTGTTGGGGATGAGAGAGCTTGGGAAGTGAGTCAGATGTTGTTCGCTGATGATACAGCGCTGGTGGCGGATTCATGTGAGAAACTGCAGAAGCTGGTGACGGAGTTTGGTAAAGTGTGTGGAAGAAGAAAGTTAAGAGTAAATGTGAATAATAGCAAGGTTATTAGGTACAGTAGGGTTGAGGGTCAAGTCAATTGGGAGGTGAGTTTGAATGGAGAAAAACTGGAGGAAGTGAAGTGTTTTAGATATCTGGGAGTGGATCTGTCAGCGGATGGAACCATGGAAGCGGAAGTGGATCATAGGGTGGGGGAGGGGGCGAAAATTTTGGGAGCCTTGAAAAATGTGTGGAAGTCGAGAACATTATCCCGGAAAGCAAAAATGGGTATGTTTGAAGGAATAGTGGTTCCAACAATGTTGTATGGTTGCGAGGCGTGGGCTATGGATAGAGTTGTGCGCAGGAGGATGGATGTGCTGGAAATGAGATGTTTGAGGACAATGTGTGGTGTGAGGTGGTTTGATCGAGTAAGTAACGTAAGGGTAAGAGAGATGTGTGGAAATAAAAAGAGCGTGGTTGAGAGAGCAGAAGAGGGTGTTTTGAAATGGTTTGGGCACATGGAGAGAATGAGTGAGGAAAGATTGACCAAGAGGATATATGTGTCGGAGGTGGGGGGGAACGAGGAGAAGAGGGAGACCAAATTGGAGGTGGAAAGATGGAGTGAAAAGGATTTTGTGTGATCGGGGCCTGAACATGCAGGAGGGTGAAAGGAGGGCAAGGAATAGAGTGAATTGGAGCGATGTGGTATACAGGGGTTGACGTGCTGTCAGTGGATTGAATCAAGGCATGTGAAGCGTCCGGGGTAAACCATGGAAAGCTGTGTAGGTATGTATATTTGCGTGTGTGGACGTGTGTATGTACATGTGTATGGGGGGGGTTGGGCTATTTCTTTCGTCTGTTTCCTTGCGCTACCTCGCAAACGCGGGAGACAACGACAAAGTATAAAAAAAAAAAAAAAAAAAAAAAAAATATATATATATATATATATATATATATATATATATATATATGTATATATATATCCCCAGGGATAATATATATATATATATATATATATATATATATATATATATATATATATATTATCCCTGGGGATAGGGGAGAAAGAATACTTCCCACGTATTCCCTGCTGTCGTAGAAGGCGAACAAAAGGAGAGGGAGCGGGAGGCTGGAAATCCTCCCCTTTCGTTTTTCTTTTTTTTTTTTCAATTTTCCAAAAGAAGGAACAGAGAAGGGGGCCAGGTGAGGATATTCCCTCAAAGGCCCAGTCCTCTGTTTTTAACGCTAACGGGAAATGGCGAATAGTTTGAAAGAAAGAAAGTTAGAAAGAAGAAATATATATATATATATATATATATATATATATATATATATATATATATATATATATATATATATATATATATATATATATATATATATATATATATATATATACATACATATTGTACAAAGGCAAAGGGGATAAGAGTGAGTGCTCAAATTACAGAGGTATAAGTTTGTTGAGTATTCCTGGTAAATTATATTGGAGGGTATTGATTGAGAGGGTGAATGCATGTACAGAGCATCAGATTGGGGAAGAGCAGAGTGGTTTCAGAAGTGGTAGAGGATGTGTGGATCAGGTGTTTGCTTTGAAGAATGTATGTGAGAAATACTTAGAAAAGCAAATGGATTTGTATGTAGCATTTATGGATCTGGAGAGGGCATATGATAGAGTTGATAGAGATGCTCTGTGGAAGGTATTAAGAATATATGGTGTGGGAGGAAAGTTGTTAGAAGCAGTGAAAAGTTTTTATCGAGGATGTAAGGCATGTGTACGTGTAGGAAGAGAGGAAAGTGATTGGTTCTCAGTAAATGTAGGTTTGCGGCAGGGGTGTGTGATGTCTCCATGGTTGTTTAATTTGTTTATGGATGGGGTTGTTAGGGAGGTGAATGCAAGAGTTTTTGAAAGAGGGGCAAGTATGAAGTCTGTTGGGATGAGAGAGCTTGGGAAGTGAGTCAGTTGTTGTTCGCTGATGATAGAGCGCTGGTGGCTGATTCATGTGAGAAACTGTAGAAGCCGGTGACTGAGTTTGGTAAAGTGTGTGAAAGAAGAAAGTTAAGAGTAAATGTGAATAAGAGCAAGGTTATTAGGTACAGTAGTGTTGAGGGTCAAGTCAATTGGGAGGTGAGTTTGAATGGAGAAAAACTGGAGGAAGTAAAGTGTTTTAGATATCTGGGAATGGATCTGGCAGCGGATGGAACCATGGAAGCGGAAGTGGATCATAGATTGGGGGAGGGGGCGAAAATTCTGGGAGCCTTGAAGAATGTGTGGAAGTCGGGAACATTATCTCGGAAAGCAAAAATGGGTATGTTTGAAGAAATAGTGGTTCCAACAATGTTGTATGGTTGCGAGGCGTGGGCTATGGATAGAGTGGTGCGCAGGAGGATGGATGTGCTGGAAATGAGATGTTTGAGGACAATGTGTGGTGTGAGGTGGTTTGATCGAGTAAGTAACGTAAGGGTAAGAGAGATGTGTGGAAATAAAAAGAGCGTGGTTGAGAGAGCAGAAGAGGGTGTTTTGAAATGGTTTGGGCACATGGAGAGAATGAGTGAGGAAAGATTGACCAAGAGGATATATGTGTCGGAGGTGGAGGGAACGAGGAGAAGAGGGAGACCAAATTGGAGGTGGAAAGATGGAGTGAAAAAGATTTTGTGTGATCGGGGCCTGAACATGCAGGAGGGTGAAAGGAGGGCAAGGAATAGAGTGAATTGGAGCGATGTGGTATACCGGGGTTGACGTGCTGTCAGTGGATTGAATCAAGGCATGTGAAGCGTCCGGGGTAAACCATGGAAAGCTGTGTAGGTGTGTATATTTGCGTGTGTGGACGTGTGTATGTACATGTGTATGGGGGGGGTTGGGCTATTTCTTTCGTCTGTTTCCTTGCGCTACCTCGCAAACGCGGGAGACAACGACAAAGTATAAAAAAAGAAAAAAAAAAAATATATATATATATATATATATATATATATATATATATATATATATATATATATGTATATATATATCCCCAGGGATAATATATATATATATATATATATATATATATATATATATATATATATATATATATATATATATATATATATATATATATATATATATATATATATATATATATATATTATCCCTGGGGATAGGGGAGAAAGAATACTTCCCACGTATTCCCTGCTGTCGTAGAAGGCGAACAAAAGGAGAGGGAGCGGGAGGCTGGAAATCCTCCCCTTTCGTTTTTCTTTTTTTTTTTTCAATTTTCCAAAAGAAGGAACAGAGAAGGGGGCCAGGTGAGGATATTCCCTCAAAGGCCCAGTCCTCTGTTTTTAACGCTAACGGGAAATGGCGAATAGTTTGAAAGAAAGAAAGTTAGAAAGAAGAAATATATATATATATATATATATATATATATATATATATATATATATATATATATATATATATATATATATATATATATATATATATATATATATATATATATATATATATATATATATATATATATATATATACATACATATTGTACAAAGGCAAAGGGGATAAGAGTGAGTGCTCAAATTACAGAGGTATAAGTTTGTTGAGTATTCCTGGTAAATTATATTGGAGGGTATTGATTGAGAGGGTGAATGCATGTACAGAGCATCAGATTGGGGAAGAGCAGAGTGGTTTCAGAAGTGGTAGAGGATGTGTGGATCAGGTGTTTGCTTTGAAGAATGTATGTGAGAAATACTTAGAAAAGCAAATGGATTTGTATGTAGCATTTATGGATCTGGAGAGGGCATATGATAGAGTTGATAGAGATGCTCTGTGGAAGGTATTAAGAATATATGGTGTGGGAGGAAAGTTGTTAGAAGCAGTGAAAAGTTTTTATCGAGGATGTAAGGCATGTGTACGTGTAGGAAGAGAGGAAAGTGATTGGTTCTCAGTAAATGTAGGTTTGCGGCAGGGGTGTGTGATGTCTCCATGGTTGTTTAATTTGTTTATGGATGGGGTTGTTAGGGAGGTGAATGCAAGAGTTTTTGAAAGAGGGGCAAGTATGAAGTCTGTTGGGATGAGAGAGCTTGGGAAGTGAGTCAGTTGTTGTTCTCTGATGATAGAGCGCTGGTGGCTGATTCATGTGAGAAACTGCAGAAGCCGGTGACTGAGTTTGGTAAAGTGTGTGAAAGAAGAAAGTTAAGAGTAAATGTGAATAAGAGCAAGGTTATTAGGTACAGTAGTGTTGAGGGTCAAGTCAATTGGGAGGTGAGTTTGAATGGAGAAAAACTGGAGGAAGTAAAGTGTTTTAGATATCTGGGAATGGATCTGGCAGCGGATGGAACCATGGAAGCGGAAGTGGATCATAGATTGGGGGAGGGGGCGAAAATTCTGGGAGCCTTGAAGAATGTGTGGAAGTCGGGAACATTATCTCGGAAAGCAAAAATGGGTATGTTTGAAGAAATAGTGGTTCCAACAATGTTGTATGGTTGCGAGGCGTGGGCTATGGATAGAGTGGTGCGCAGGAGGATGGATGTGCTGGAAATGAGATGTTTGAGGACAATGTGTGGTGTGAGGTGGTTTGATCGAGTAAGTAACGTAAGGGTAAGAGAGATGTGTGGAAATAAAAAGAGCGTGGTTGAGAGAGCAGAAGAGGGTGTTTTGAAATGGTTTGGGCACATGGAGAGAATGAGTGAGGAAAGATTGACCAAGAGGATATATGTGTCGGAGGTGGAGGGAACGAGGAGAAGAGGGAGACCAAATTGGAGGTGGAAAGATGGAGTGAAAAAGATTTTGTGTGATCGGGGCCTGAACATGCAGGAGGGTGAAAGGAGGGCAAGGAATAGAGTGAATTGGAGCGATGTGGTATACCGGGGTTGACGTGCTGTCAGTGGATTGCATCAGGGTATGTGAAGCGTCTGGGGTAAACCATGGAAAGCTGTGTAGGTATGTATATTTGCGTGTGTGGACGTATGTACATACATGTGTATGGGGGTGGGTTGGGCCATTTCTTTCGTCTGTTTCCTTGCGCTACCTCGCAAACGCGGGAGACAACGACAAAGCAAAAAAAAAAAATATATATATATATATATATATATATATATATATATATATATATATATATATATATATATATATATATATATATATTTATATATATATATTATCCCTGGGGATAGGGGAGAAAGAATACTTCCCATGTATTCCCTGCGTGTCGTAGAAGGCGACTAAAAGGCGAGGGAGCGGGTGGCTGGAAATCCTCCCCTCTCGTTTTTTTTTTTTTAATTTTCCAAAAGATGGAACAGAGATGGGGGCCAGGTGAGGATATTCCCTGTAAGGCCCAGTCCTCTGTTCTTAACGCTACCTCGCTAATGCGGGAAATGGCGAATAGTATGAAAGAAAAAGAAAGATATATATATATATATATATATATATATATATATATATATATAAATATATATATATATATATATATATATATATATATATATATATATATATATATATATATATATATATATATATATATATATATATATATATATATATATATTATCCCTGGGGATAGGGGATTAAGAATACTTCCCACGTATTCCCTGTGTGTCGTAGAAGGCGACTAAAAGGGGAGGGAGCGGGGGGCTGGAAATCCTCCCCTCTCGTTTTTTTTTTTTTTTAATTTTCCAAAAGAAGGAACAGAGGGGGCCAGGTGAGGATATTCCAAAAAAGGCCCAGTCCTCTGTTCTTAACGCTACCTCGCTAACGCGGGAAATGGCGAATAGTTTGAAAAAAAAAAAAAAAAATATATATATATATATATATATATATATATATATATATATATATATATATATATATATATATATATATATATATATATATATATATATATATATTTATTCCTATGACTCCACGGGGAAAATGAAACACGAAAAGTTCCCAAGTGCACTTTCGTGTAATAATCACATCATCAGGGAAGAGCCAAGAGACTAATATGACAGGCAGTTGATATACATCGAAGAGACGAAGCTAGGACGCAATTTGGTAAACATGCGATTGTCCAAGACAGACAACTAGCGTTCATAAACTTATCATTTTACAAATAATTTCTTTTTCCTTTCTTTTTTTTTTTCCCCTCATCTAGCGGAAAGTATACTCATTTATCAGGAGACACAAGTATCTAGCTGGAGACACGTATTCATCAGGAGACACGGTTCTCTGGCGGGATACAAAAGCTTTTAGCGGGAGACCGTATCTATGAGGATACACAGGCATCTATCAAGAATCAGGTATGTAACGGGAGGCACAGGTATCTAGCGGGAGGCACAGGCATCTGGCGAGAGACACAAGCATCTAGCGGGAGACACACGCATCTTTTAGATTACACAGCCATGTAGTTGACACAGACATGTAACGGAAAACACAGGAATCTATCAAGAGACAGACATCTCGCGGGAGACAAGACATGTAGCGGGAAACACGTATCTATCAGGAGACAGGCATCTAGCGGGAGACACACGCATCTAGCGGGAGACATACTTATCTAGCAGGAGACCTAGACGGGAGACACAAGCATCTAGCGGGAGACAGGCGGTAATGGACATTTGCCTGATAAAGAACCATGACACAAAAGAACATTAACATGTTAATAGGAATCTTGAAAGCAAGACAGGAGCGTAGCTCAGCCGTGATGCCTCCATCTCCCAGCTCGCTAAAAGACCTGCTGACACAGATGGCTCAGAATGACGCCTCTGGTCCTGGACGACGGTTATGTGTAGGGGCAAGAGAAGGAAACTGGGATGAGGGGAAGGGGGGGTAAGATAGGGCAAGGCAAGGTGGAGATATTGGAAAGGCATGCAGTATGGTGGTTGTATGATGAAGGAAGAAGCAAGATGGGGAAGGTAATGAAGGGTATGAGGGGATAAGATAATGAGAGACAAGAGGGTGTGAGATGAAGAAGGAAAGAAAAGGAAATGTGGAATAAGGAAATGTGAGATGGCGGGAAGTAAAGAGTAGGGATGAATGGAGTGGAAAGAAGTGGAGGAGAGAAGGGGATTTGGAAATGTCATGGGGATGTAGGGGAAGACATGCATGTGGAAGTATGGGGAGGAATGGAAGAAGGGAAGAGATAAATGAGGGAGGTGAGAACAGATGAAAATGTAGGCGGTGGGTACATGGCAGTACACGGGAGAGCCTTATAACAGAAGACCTGGCTCAAGCTGCTCTCTCTTTTTTTCCTAGCGCACTTATAAATAGGTTGCTACTCACACCACAAACATTGACTCTAGATCTCACACAGACCACTAAGCGACACACACCCCATACGATTCTTTATTCTTAACTTCGAATTTTCCCACTTTACGTTCATACAACTTGGAAGCTCACTAAAATGATTCTTCAACGTTGAGTCGGGCCTCCTCTCGACTGTGTTCAGGCGCGTGGGGACCCACCTCATCTCTGCTGACACTTCCTGCACCTGCCTCTTCATCCACTTCTGTAACAGTCGTGACCTCAGATCCAACCGCCCCATTTTGTGTGCACCATCCGTCCAATATCTCGCCTGATTTCTCTGAAACCCAGCTGTCCAAGGTTTCCTGTGCTCTTCAGTAAGAAACCTACAAATATGATAACTACCATCTTTTCTGCCCCAGGGATTATGTCTTTACTGACAGTAGGATAAAAACACCTATTGCTCACCTTGATTATCTCGAGCCCCTCAACTTTGCAAATATCCAGTTCAACATTTTCTTCTCTCTGTACCCTTGCTTTTATCTTTCATTTCTTTTCACCCAACATCCTCCAGCTAAGTGCTTTTCTTCAATTATTCCACCTTTTGCCACGATATATAGATCTCTTGACATCCAGCTGCTGAACTCTTCTATACAGGGGAATTCGAATGTATATTTCGAGGAATGGCTTTGCTTCACACGAGATGATCTTGATGGAGTCGAAGTCCTTCTCTTTCATCCTCCTTCATGATCTGCAGAAATGTAATCAGACATCCAACATGACTTTTGGATTGCCATAACAACTTTTGCAACATACACTCAGCCTCTCTCTCTCTTACCTCTTAACCTTCCTACCATATACTACTATATCTGCCCTTTTAGGGGATTCCTACCACTATTGTCCATCGTGTGTGCTTCTCTCAAAATGTGAAGGTGAGGACACGGGGAGGTGTTCAGTGGCATTCCTTACGCAGCTTTTCCACTAGTTTTCCCAAGCATCATTACAACTTCTCCGGCCAGACTATCTCTAGCTGTGATGACCATGTCATCTTAGCTTGGTGAAATCCTACGTCCTATTTTTTATATCTTTATCAACTAAATTTTGTTCTAATGCCTGTCGCATGAGAGATAGAGCTTATCAGGAACCACGAAACTCCTTCGTTCTCTAGAATCTCATTCTCACTTCATTTCTCCTTAGATTCGCTGCAAAACTAATACATCTTTTCTGGTTCTAAACCGAGGAATCTCCAAATAGTTCAGCGTCTCAACAATTCCTCCTCTTTTCTGACCAAATCAGACTAGATTCTTTGGATAATGCTTATACTGATGATGCCATTTTTTCTGCAGTTCTGCCTTACATGATTCTGCTTCTAAACCTCCTCTCCCACCTCATCCTGCTGTGGCTATACACTCTCCAATATTTTTTCCCTCCGTATGATGTCTTTTTTGGTATCATGGCCATAACTCATTCCATCCCTGAGAAAGGAGAACTTCATCGCTCTCACCTCTGTTATTTCCAGAGTTTTTATAAGTTCTTAAGTCTAACTTCCTTTAAGCACTTCAAGGGCCATACATGCAGTGAGATCATGTGTGGTGTTAGACGCACGTGAAGAATGTGTTTAATCTATTTTCGACTGGTGAAAACAAAAATGACGTTAACGGCCTTTAATGACCCTGGCTGGCAGGTGATAGCCCCAAAATCAAAATAATGAACCAACATGAACACTCAGAATTTTATTCCCCTCTTTCAGATAACTAATAATGCTGTCGCCAAGGATTCTGTTGAATATTTTTGTCATGGCCCTCGATATCGTGAAAGCCTTTGCTATATATGCAACATTCTTTGCTTTGTTTTGTTTCTCTTTTTTTCTTATTCTAATACGTAGTGTCCTTTCGAGTCGTTTCATCACGGTGGTCTTTGATGAAGCGATCCCTTTCTCTTGTCCTGCTATTAATGATAATCCTGTTACCTACCCAAGTTCTATGAACGATATTTCATCTAACTCTCATTATAATCACTTTCATCGTTATGATACCACTCTACAGGCTCACCCACTTTTCCTGTCCTCTTTATCCAATACTCTTCTTTTTCTCGTACTGAACATATTTCTTCTCTTAATTCGGACTAGTGTAGCAGCTTGGAATGGATAATCGGTAATCATGGCTGAATCCAGTAATATAAAGATATCAGTTTCTTCCTATATCTTTCCATATATCTCACTAAATGACCCACTCATAAATTTCAAAGCAATACAGTTCAACCTTTGCATTAGTATGAACATGTCGGGCAGAGCCACTTCCTCTATTCTTTCATGGAAACTCCTCATACAAAACATGACATAATCTGTTTCTCAAAGGGTGGAGGTGTTGTATAGTTACTCGTATAATTTTTCTGTGAGAAGCTATGAAAGTTTACAATGTTTTATTCGTCTCAGTCTTTCATGCATCTCTCCCTTATCCAGGGTGAAGGAAAGTCGTCATACCTCATTAACACTACTGCTGTCGCCTCTCTTCAACCATCCTTTCATTCCACCGTAATATTGCTGCCTTGTCTCTGTTGTACGGTGTCATTTCGGCCAGTGCTTTCATGACCTGTCTGCATGCGTGCCAGCGGCTTGGACCTAAAGCCACAGCATGAAAGTGGATGCTGCATCCCATAGTTTCTGTCTAGAGACCAGCCACATGAGGAGTAACTGTTTTGGTACCAAACGCCCACAGCAGTATCAAACACCCATACCATTATCAGACACACACATCATTATCAGACACCCACACTTTCATTCAGTACCCACACCATCACCAAGTTCTACACGAAAAGCAGACATCTTCATCATTATCAAACGTCCAAACTAATTCCAAATACACAAATCACCACCAAACACCCAGATCGTTAAAGAAATACTCCCAAACTATCATGAAGTATCCTAACCACCAAACACCCAATCTATCATCAAACACACACACCATAACAAACACCCCATAATCACTAAACCCCCACACCATCATCCTTGTATGTTTCGTAGCATCATGTAAGCATGAACTACACCACTCACGAGCAAACACACTCTATCCACCAACCATCACAGTCATTGACTAATCACTCCATCATGACCCGTACCAACCTACCGGTACCACCTCATCATCATTAACGCCACCTCATCATCATCGTCTATATACCCTTGCCACACCTCACAATTATTTCATTACCTAACAGTTATTTCCATTCCTGTTTGCACCTGTTTGCACCTGTTTGCGGCTCTTGTTTTCGGTTCGAGCGCCAATCACGCAAATAATAACCGCGACCCTCGCCCCATATCGTCGTCGTGCACGACCAGCCATCGTCACCAGCCACTACTATCCTCACTCTCTATCACCTTATTAACACCCTCACCACTACTACCATGCTTACCCACTACTACCAGTACCGCTATCACCCTCCACCACACTCATCACCCAAGCCTACACCTACAACCATCACCACCACCATCCACTCCAACCCAGCACAAACACCATCCTCATACCCTATCAACCTTCATCTTCATCCATCATCACCACAGCTATCCTTCATTCCCACTAAGCGCCACCACTACGAACACCCTTCATTCTCATCCACCACCAGCCCTCACTTATCCATCATCACCACCGTCTTTACTCATGGCCGCCATTCTCATTCGTCACCAACATCATCTTAATCCAAAACACCACCCCTACGACACTCCACCAACCCTCCAACATCATCCTCACCCAACACTACCTCCCTCACCAGTCTCTCCCGCCACCTCGTGGCCGTGGCAGGGAACGGACGTGTTTTGCTCAGCCATAAAAGAAAGTGAGTACCAGAATGACTACTGAGATGGTTGACGCTGTCTGGCTCTGCTTGCCATCATAACAATCGGGAATATACACAAAGGATTCTTTACGAAGAGATGAAAGTAGTCTGACCGCGTCGCATTTTACGTGTAATGTATATAGTAAATGGTTAAAGGATTGGTGATTGTCTGAGTAAGCTGAGGGTGTGGAAGGGCGATGCAGGCCTGTTGGTCACACAGACTGGACATTTCAAGGAAAAGGAGAGAAAGAAGTTACAGATCGAGGAAGCCTAGAAAGTGGGATGGTCAAGGTAGAGACGACATTAGAAAGTTGCAAGTGATTAGGAACGGTATGAAGAAATAACATGACATGATGACAGAGGCAAGGAACAGGTTTCATTTGTTTATAGATCAAGTTGAGTCTCAGCCGAACCTCATCCAAGTCGGATACTCCAAACATAAAGACATCGAGTTCTGCAGAGGTAACAGAAGTGCGAGGAAGTTGTGTTACCCACAGGTCATCCTGGGGGACTCGACACCTAAGGTCCAGGATGGAGTCAAGAGACACAATACAAATCAATGTAGTTTCTAAAAATAGGAGCAAACAACATTGATCGAGGAAGATCGGAGGAAATCCTAGGAAAATAAAGAACTTTCATAAGAAAGTTTGAAGATAGCCATAGAAAGACTGTACTGGCAGGGACCCTTCTTGAGTTTGATGTCAGATATGTAATTTCAAGTCGAATATCAGGTACCTGTAGTGGGTCGGGATTATCTTGTAGAAACAAGGGAGTACACTGGACACAGATCTATCCGGCAGCTTTCATTGTGGTAGCAGGTTCTGTGTCAAGTCTAGCTTACATCCACAGTTGATATAACTCGGTCATGTGAAATTCTACATTTGGAACAAAAAATATATTGTAAATACCCAACAGTAATAGGGAAGGGTCAGGTTAGTATGATCTGAGAAGATAATCATCAGTCAAGTCTGATAACGTCACACGTGGCTTCAGTATTAGGTCATGGTGTACTCGATCCTTGGTGTCTTATCCTCAAGCAAATGAAGTGAGCTGCCTCTCACAGAGAAATATTTCAAGTTTTTGAATAAATCCAAACGTCAAAAGTTTTCAAGAAAAATGAGATGAATTGACATTATTCGCTCGGTCTGAAAATCTTGATATCATTATGGCAAGAGAAAGCTGGATCAGTCGAAACAGATCATCTAAGAAAGACCCACGATGCAAAGTTTTCGGCAATGGTATATTGATTAAGGCAGGTGACGGTGTTGTGATCTGTGTATAAGATAATCCTAATGTAACCAAGTTTCATAGAAATGATGTTAGGTCTCACTTTACATCGAAATGTTATACAAAACGTCTAGAATAATCATGGGACTAGTATATAGGCTCCTCGAGCACTGCAAAATAAAAGAAAAAGTACTTTATACATACATATGATTAAATTCTCTCGTGAAGACAAAGAAGCAAAAATTGTACTATATCTTAGTAGCCCAAGCTTTCACGAGAATATCTTATCAGATGACCATCGGGAAATGCGACAATCGAGTTAACGAAGGTTGGTTCTCTAAACCAAATTATCCTAAAACCAACGTTTGAGTCATATCATATTAAACCTAATGCTACCCACGAACACATGCCTTTGTGAAGTCATTGAAAAGCTAGATAGCAGCGACCTTACCAGCAGATTCACTACAAATTTTGGCCTCACTTTCAAAGAAAACGACATGATGATGATACCGAATTACAGATTAGTGAACCTGACATATTACCCCATGATACTAGTAACTGGATTAGGCTTCCAGACGCGGGCACAGCTGGAAACATGCTGAGCAACTTTAAAATAAACTGCTTCTTTTTGAGGTAGAAAGGTAAATAGATGGAGAGAGAGAGAGAGAGAGAGAGAGAGAGAGAGAGAGAGAGAGAGAGAGAGAGAGAGAGAGAGAGAGAGAGAGTTTCCAAAAAGGAGAAAGTAAGAGAGACACCCTGCTAGATGACTAAAGAAGTAAATGATTCAATGAATCACCAAGTAAATGCATAGAGGAAGTCTTAATTACATGGCAGTCCACAAGGTCGTGATATATATTACAGAGATAATAAAGTCAGTAAATAAAAGTCTTTTAAAGGAGGATTTCTCTCAACGTGAAACAGAATAATTCATGAGAATTCTATGAATATTCATGGACCAAAAGAAAGTCACATGAATATCATTCGCTCGTAATCTACCGAAAATTTGCGCCTTTATTATTGCAAGCAAAGAGTTGACATCCTTACTAAAAAAGGGATTCGATTCAGTTTTTACTATTTATCCACAAACACAGCAGGTGTTGCAGGGTCAGAAACGACAAACTAAGACATACGTACATAACGTTCAGAGGCAGGAAATACTTAACCTGTCATTAGAATTTCGATCTGATTGCTAAGCTAACAGGTGCTAATGATATCTGTCCCAGAATGTAACAGGAAGGAAATCAATCATCATGATTTCTAGTTCAACCAGTCGCGACAGGAAGGGAAAGTGCCAAATCACTGTGAGTTTGCGAACGCGACACAGATCATGGAGAGGGGAAAATGCTCTACCTATCAGCCTTTCTTTGGTTGATAGGAAATGTTAGAAACGATAACCAGGGGTAAAAATCATTATCTTTTATATCTATATATACATCTATCTATCTATATATCTATCTGTCTATCTATCAATATCTATCTATATCTTTATATATATATATATATATGTATGTATATATATATATATATATATATATATATATATATATATATATATATATATATATATATATATATATATATATATATATATATATATATATATATATGGGCGAATAGTTTGAAAGAAAAAAAAATATATCTTTCTTTTTTCTTTCATACTATTCGCCATTTCCCGCGTTAGCAAGGTAGCGTTTAGAACAGAGGACTGGGCCTCTGAGGGAATATCCTCACCTGGCCTCGTTCTCTGTTCCTTCTTTTGGAAAATTAAAAAAAAAACGAGAGGGGAGGATTTCCAGCCCCCCGCTCCCTCCCCTTTTAGTCGCCTTCTACGACACGCAGGGAATACGTGGGAAGTATTCTTTCTCCCCTATCCCCAGGGATGATATATATATATATACATATATATATATATATATATATATATGTATATATATATATATATATATATATATATATATATATATATATATATATATATATATATATATATATATACATATATATATAAAGCTAATAGGATAACCAATGTGAGATTACGTAATAAAAGATCATGTTTAACAGGTCTAACAGCCATGTAAATATTACCAAGGATTCTAATTTGCCTTTCATCAAGAGATCGCTTCCCCAGCATAAAAAGATGGGGGTGAGGAAGTGAGGAAACACACATGACTGGGTCAGCGTGACAGGCGGGGTTCTTCAAGGCCCTGACCAAGGACCAATACTTCGCATTTTCTGCATGGGTGATCTCACGACCGTTCTCAACGGTGGAATTTTAACATCTGGCAATGACATGAGACTAGGATATAAAAACAGTCAAAGGATGACTGCCGAAGTGCTTCAAGGGCTTCAGAGAAACTGATGGAACATTAAGAGACACATAGAAAGGACTTAGTGTCCACACTTGCAAATTGATGCATTTTGGCGAATAAAGATATAAAGTAAAGTGCTTTGTAAGGCGCTGTTAGATGTACAAGAAGAAGAGGACCTTGGTGCGATAACCAACACAGATCTTAAACATACAAAGCAATGCCTAAATAAACAGTAACTGACGTCCACTGTCGCAAACTTCACCGATAGAACTCAGCAGTTTCTTGCTATTTGAACTCATCTTTCTTTTTTTTGTATAATATCTATCATTACCTATATTACCCAAGGACACCTTCCTCCAATACCTCTCAAGTTACGCTTCTTCCAGGGGATGGGAAACGATGGACTCGTTCGGAAAGTGAAGTTTCTTGACGAGACTTTATACTCTCCATCATCAACAGACAATCATGCAGCCTTGCCAAAAGTGAATTTTCACTCGTGGCGTAACCACAAGGAGGCAGAGTCCGGTAATACCCTAACGATCAATTAAGCAAAATGTTGGGTTTCACAAATCAGCATTATAAACTACGAGGCGTAAAATACTGTGATCACTCTTTACAATATACATATATATATATATAAATATATATATATATATATATATATATATATATATATATATATATATATATATATATATATATATATATATATATATATATATATATATATCTTTCATTAATACTATTCGCCATCTCCCACATTAGCGAGGTTGCTTTAAGAACAGGGGACTGGACCTTTGAGGGAATATCCTTACCTGGCCCACTTCTCTGTCCCTCCTTTTGCAAAATTAAAAAAAAACCGAGAGGGGAGAATTTCCAGCCCCCCGCTCCCTTCCCTTTTAGTCGCCTTCTACGACACGCAGGGAATACGTAGGATGTATTCTTTCTCCCCTATCCCCAGGGATATATATATATATATATATATATATATATATATATATATATATATATATATATATATATATATATATATATATATATATATATATATATATATATATATTTTTTTTTTTTTTTTTTTTTTTTTTTTTTGCTTTGTCGCTGTCTCCCGCGTTTGCGAGGTAGCTCCATCAGCCAGGATCGAACCTGGGACCCCTTGTGCAAAAGGCAGGCATGCTAACCGTTAGGCTAAGGGACTGTATGATAGGAAACAACTATTCGAAATACTAAGTACTCGAATACCCTTCGTCTCACTATGGTGAGCAACGGGGTCTATCGGTTGTTTCCGAACAGAACACATAGCCAGCTGAGAGCGTTTTACCTCTTCCACAAGGGGTCCCAGGTTCGATCCTGGCTGATGGAGCTTTGTATGTTCTATGAAGGTGCGCGTTCATATACACTTTATTAGTATATGTATATATATATATATATATATATATATATATATATATATATATATATATATATATATATATATATATATATATATATATATATATATTTATTTATTTATTTATTTTGCTTTGTCGCTGTCTCCCGCGTTTGCGAGGTAGCGCAAGGAAACAGACGAAAGAAATGGCACAACCCACCCCCATACACAATGTACACACACACGCCCACACACGCAAATATACATACCTATACATCTCAATGTACACATATATATACACACACAGACACATACATATATACCCATGCACACAATTTACACTGCCTGCCCCTATTCATTCCCATCGCCACCTCGCCACACATGGAATACCATCCCCCTCCCCCCTCATGTGTGCGAGGTAGCACTAGGAAAAGACAACAAAGGCACCATTCGTTCACACTCAGTCTCCAGCTGTCACGCAATAATGCCCGAAACCACAGCTCCCTCTCCACATCCAGGCACCACACAACTTTCCATGGTTTACCCCAGACGCTTCACATGCCCTAATTCAATCCACTGACAGCATGTCTACCCCGGTATACCACATCGATCCAATTCACTCTATTCCTTGCCCGCCTTTCACCCTCCTGCATGTTCAAGCCCCGATCACTCAAAATCTTTTTCACTCCATCTTTCCACCTCCAATTTGGTCTCCCACTTCTCCTCGTTCCCTCCACCTCCGACACATATATCCTCTTGGTCAATCTTTCATCACTCATTCTCTCCATGTGCCCAAACCATTTCAAAACACCCTCTTCTGCTCTCTCAACCACGCTCTTTTTATTTCCACACATCTCTCTTACCCTTACATTACTTACTCGATCAGACCACCTCACACCACACATTGTCCTCAAACATCTCATTTCCAGCACATCCACCCTCCTGCGCACAACTCTATCCATACCCCACGCCTCGCAACCATACGACATTGTTGGAGCCACTATTCCTTCAAACATACCCATTTTTGCTTTCCGAGATAATGTTCTCGACTTCCACACATTCTTCAAGGCCCCCAGGATTTTCGCCCCCTCCCCCACCCTATGATTCACTTCCGCTTCCATGGTTCCATCCGCTGCCAGATCCACTCCCAGATATCTAAAACACTGTACTTCCTCCAGTTTTTCTCCATTCAAACTTACCTCCCAATTGACTTGACCCTCAACCCTACTGTACCTAATAACCTTGTCTTATTCACATTTACTCTTAACTTTCTTCTTTCACACTTTACCAAACTCAGTCACCAGCTTCTGCAGTTTCTCACATGAATCAGCCACCAGCGCTGTATCATCAGCGAACAACAATTGACTCACTTCCCAAGCTCTCTCATCCACAACAGACTTTATACTTGCCCCTCTTTCCAAAACTCTTGCATTCACCTCCCTAACAACCCCATCCATAAACAAATTAAACAACCATGGAGACATCACACACCCCTGCCGCAAACCTATATTCACTGAGAACCAATCACTTTCCTCTCTTCCTACACGTACACATGCCTTACATCCTCGATAAAAACTTTTCACTGCTTCTAACAACTTGCCTCCCACACCATATATTCTTAATACCTTCCACAGAGCATCTCTATCAACTCTATCATATGCCTTCTCCAGATCTAGAAATGCTACATACAAATCCATTTGCTTTTCTAAGTATTTCTCATATACATTCTTCATAGCAAACACCTGATCCACACATCCTCTACCACTTCTGAAACCACACTGCTCTTCCCCAATCTGATGCTCTGTACATGCCTTCACCCTCTCAATCAATACCCTCCCATATAATTTACCAGGAATACTCAACAAACTTATACCTATGTAATTTGAGCACTCACTCTTATCCCCTTTGCCTTTGTACAATGGCACTATGCACGCATTCCGCCAATCCTCAGGCACCTCACCATGAGTCATACATACATTAAATAACCTTACCAACCAGTCAATAATACAGTCACCCCCTTTTTTACTAAATTCCACTGCAATACCATCCAAACCTGCTGCCTTGCCGGCTTTCATCTTCCGCAAAGCTTTTACTACCTCTTCTCTGTTTACCAAATCATTTTCCCTAACCCTCTCACTTTGCACACCACCTCGACCAAAACACCCTATATCTGCCACTTTATCATCAAACACATTCAACAAACCTTCAAAATACTCACTCCATCTCCTTCTCACATCACCACTACTTGTTATCACCTCCCCATTTGCGCCCTTCACTGAAGTTCCCATTTGCTCCCTTGTCTTACGCACTTTATTTACCTCCTTCCAGAACATCTTTTTATTCTCCCTAAAATTTAATGATATTCTCTCACCCCAACTCTCATTTGCCCTCTTTTTCACCTTTTGCACCTTTCTCTTGACCTCCTGTCTCTTTCTTTTATACATCTCCAACTCAATTGCATTTTTTCCCTGCAAAAATCGTCCAAATGCCTCTCTCTTCTCTTTCACTAATAATCTTACTTCTTCATCCCACCACTCACTACTCCTTCTAATCAACCCACCTCCCACTCTTCTCATGCCACAAGCATCTTTTGCGCAATCCATCACTGATTCCCTAAATACATCCCATTCCTCCCCCACTCCCCTTACTTCCATTGTTCTCACCCTTTTCTATTCTGTACTCAGTCTCTCCTGGTACTTCCTCACACAAGTCTCCTTCCCAAGCTCACTTACTCTAACCACCCTCTTCACCCCAACATTCACTCTTCTTTTCTGAAAACCCATACAAATCTTCACCTTAGCCTCCAAAAGATAATGATCAGACATCCCTCCAGTTGCATCTCTCAGCACATTAACATCCAAAAGTCTCTCTTTCGCGCGCCTGTCAATTAACACGTAATCCAATAACGCTCTCTGGCCATCTCTCCTACTTACATACTTATACTTATGTATATCTCGATTTTTAAACCAGGTATTCCCAATCACCAGTCCTTTTTCAGCCCATAAATCTACAAGCTCTTCACCATTTCCATTTACAACACTGAACACCCCATGTATAACAATTATTCCCTCAACTGCCACATTACTCACCTTTGGATTCAAATCACCCATCACTATAACCCGGTCTCGTGCATCAAAACCACTAACACACTCATTCAGCTGCTCTCAAAACACTTGCCTCTCATGATCTTTCTTCTCATGCCCAGGTGCATATGCACCAATAATCACCCATCTCTCTCCATCAACTTTCAGTTTTACCTATATTAATCGAGAATTTACTTTCCTACATTCTATCACATACTCCCACAACTCCTGTTCCAGGAGTACTGCTACTCCTTCCCTTGCTCTTGTCCTCTCACTAACCCCTGACTTTACTCCCAAGACATTCCAAAACCACTCTTCCCCGTTACCCTTGAGCTTCGTTTCACTCTGAGCCAAAACATCCAGGTTCCTTTCCTCAAACATACTACCTATCTCTCCTTTTTTCACATCTTGGTTACATCCACACACATTTAGACACCCCAGTCTGAGCCTTCGAGGAGGATGAGCACTCCCCGCGTGACTCCTTCTTCTGTTTCCCATTTTAGAAAGTTAAAAATACAAGGAGGGGAGGATTTCTGGCCCCCCGCTCCCGTCCCCTCTAGTCGCCTTCTACGACATACGAGGAATGCGTGGGAAGTATTCTTTCACCCCCATCCCCAGGGATAATGTATATATATATATATATATATATATATATATATATATATATATATATATATATACATATATATATATATATATATATATATTTATATATATATATATACATACACACATACATACGCATATATACACACATACACACACACACACACATATATATATATATATATATATATATATATATATATATATATATATATATACAGCGACAAAGTATAAAAAAAAAAAAAAAAATATATATATATATATATATATATATATATATATATATATATATATATATATATATATATATATATTTTTTTTTTTTTTTTTTTTATACTTTGTCGCTGTCTCCCGCGTTTGCGAGGTAGCGCAAGGAAACAGACGAAAGAAATGGCCCAACCCCCCCCCCCCATACACATGTACATACGTCCACACACGCAAATATGCATACCTACACAGCTTTCCATGGTT
This sequence comes from Panulirus ornatus, assembly GCF_036320965.1. NCBI lineage: Eukaryota > Metazoa > Arthropoda > Malacostraca > Decapoda > Palinuridae > Panulirus > Panulirus ornatus. The sequence goes on along the minus strand of NC_092287.1, from coordinate 16,269,566 downwards.
TACCCCAGACGCTTCACATGCCTTGATTCAATCCACTGACAGCACGTCAACCCCTGTATACCACATCGCTCCAATTCACTCTATTCCTTGCCCTCCTTTCACCCTCCTGCATGTTCAGGCCCCGATCACACAAAATCTTTTTCACTCCATCTTTCCACCTCCAATTTGGTCTCCCTCTTCTCCTCGTTCCCTCCACCTCCGACACATATATCCTCTTGGTCAATCTTTCATCACTCATTCTCTCCATGTGCCCAAACCATTTCAAAACACCCTCTTCTGCTCTCTCAACCACGCTCTTTTTATTTCCACACATCTCTCTTACCCTTACGTTACTTACTCGATCAAACCACCTCACACCACACATTGTCCTCAAACATCTCATTTCCAGCACATCCATCCTCCTGCGCACATCTCTATCCATAGCCCACGCCTCGCAACCATACAACATTGTTGGAACCACTATTCCTTCAAACATACCCATTTTTGCTTTCCGAGATAATGTTCTCGACTTCCACACATTTTTCAAGGCTCCCAAAATTTTCGCCCCCTCCCCCACCCTATGATCCACTTCCGCTTCCATGGTTCCATCCGCTGACAGATCCACTCCCAGATATCTATATATATATATATATATATATATATATATATATATATATATATATATATATATATATATATATATATATATAAGGCAAAGAGGATAAGAGTGATTGCTCAAATTACAGAGGTATAAGTTTGCTGAGTATTCCTGGTAAATTATATGGGAGGGTATTAATTGAGAGGGTGAAGGCATGTACAGAGCATCAGATTGGGGAAGAGCAGTGTGGTTTCAGAAGTGGTAGAGGATGTGTGGATCAGGTGTTTGCTTTGAAGAATGTATGTGAGAAATACTTAGAAAAGCAAATGGATTTGTATGTAGCATTTATGGATCTGGAGAAGGCATATGATAGAGTTGATAGAGATGCTCTGTGGAAGGTATTAAGAATATATGGTGTGGGAGGCAAGTTGTTAGAAGCAGTGAAAAGTTTTTATCGAGGATGTAAGGCATGTGTACGTGTAGGAAGACAGGAAAGTGATTGGTTCTCAGTGAATGTAGGTTTGCGACAGGGGTGTGTGATGTCTCCATGGATGTTTAATTTGTTTATGGATGGGGTTGTTAGGGAGGTAAATGCAAGAGTTTTGGAAAGAGGGGCAAGTATGAAGTCTGTTGGGGATGAGAGAGCTTGGGAAGTGAGTCAGTTGTTGTTCGCTGATGACACAGCGCTGGTGGCTGATTCATGTGTGAAACTGCAGAAGCTGGTGACTGAGTTTGGTAAAGTGTGTGGAAGAAGAAAGTTAAGAGTAAATGTGAATAAGAGCAAGGTTATTAGGTACAGTAGGGTTGAGGGTCAAGTCAATTGGGAGGTGAGTTTGAATGGAGAAAAACTGGAGGAAGTGAAGTGTTTTAGATATCTGGGAGTGGATCTGGCAGCGGATGGAACCATGGAAGCGGAAGTGGATCATAGGCTGGGGGAGGGGGCGAAAATTCTGGGGGCCTTGAAGAATGTGTGGAAGTCGAGAACATTATCTCGGAAAGCAAAAATGGGTATGTTTGAAGGAATAGTGGTTCCAACAATGTTTTATGGTTGCGAGGCGTGGGCTATGGATAGAGTTGTGCGCAGGAGGATGGATGTGCTGGAAATGAGATGTTTGAGGACAATGTGTGGTGTGAGGTGGTTTGATCGAGTGAGTAACGTAAGGGTAAGAGAGATGTGTGGAAATAAAAAGAGCGTGGTTGAGAGAGCAGAAGAGGGTGTTTTGAAGTGGTTTGGGCACATGGAGAGGATGAGTGAGGAAAGATTGACCAAGAGGATATATGTGTCGGAGGTGGAGGGAACGAGGAGAAGAGGGAGACCAAATTGGAGGTGGAAAGATGGAGTGAAAAAGATTTTGTGTGATCGGGGCCTGAACATGCAGGAGGGTGAAAGGAGGGCAAGGAATAGAGTGAATTGGAGCGATGTGGTATACCGGGGCTGACGTGCTGTCAGTGGATTGAATCAAGGCATGTGAAGCGTCTGGGGTAAAACATGGAAAGCTGTGTAGGTATGTATATTTGCGTGTGTGGACGTATATATATACATGTGTATGGGGGGGGGGGGGGTTGGGCCATTTCTCTCGTCTGTTTCCTTGCGCTACCTCGCAAACGCGGGAGACAGCGAGAAAGTATAAAAAAATATATATATATATATATATATATATATATATATATATATATATATATATATATATATATATATATATATATATGAAAAATGTAAGAAATAATTAGAAAACTGAAACTTCTAGCTTGAAATGAAATGAAAAATGAATGTCACATAATGGTTCAACCTCTAGCTATGGAAAATGGAAATGTATAATTCATTTACACAAGCGTCAATAGTAGTTTTCATCAATTTAATCACTGTTTCATACTGCCTGGTCCACTTCTCTTATCATGAAACAGGAATATTGGCTTATGATGTTTCTCAATTATCTTCATTAAACAAAGTACAACCATATCTTGGATACATGAGGGTAGGTAGTTGGTCATCCGCCATAATAAAGCCTTGACAGACCAAAAATTTTTCTGGACCTCAACTTTTCCAGTACATTTATGAAAAACACCTTTTTGCTTTCCATATCTATCAAATTGAAAAAAAAACTCCCTTTGTTCACATTTCAATGAAAGAATAAGCTTCAATGTCTAAGCTACATTTTTTCCAATTTCACTATTTTCTTGTCAAAGCACCATGTATGAAAAACTATCACTCCAGTAACACAAATATAAACATTTACTTCCCCTTTAAAAAAGTTCTGGGGAAGTCTGTCTCGATACACTGCGAGTCACTCTACCACCTGGCGAGGTTTGTGTTGCAATGGTTCTTGATTCACAAACGTAGTAGCATCACTGGTGGGCGGAAGAACATTCTTGTAACCAAAGCGAGGATCACAGTCCGTGCAACCTCTGCTCGTACGTGCCAGGTACCGAAGGTGGCGTCCACGTCCTTCTTACATGGGTTCCTTCGTGAAATCGGCCAGGAGGGACACCTGCTGCTGGGAGGAGGAGGGAGCACCAAGAAGAAGACGTCGCGAGGGAGGCTCCACCTACTATATATATATATATATATATATATATATATATATATATATATATATATATATATATATATATATATATATTCTTTTTTCTTTTAAACTATTCGCACATTTCCCGCATTAGCGAGGTAGCGTTAAGAACAGAGGACTGGGCCTTTTTTGGAATATCCTCGCCTGGCCCCCTCTGTTCCTTCTTTTGGAAAATTAAAAAAAAAGAAAAAAAAAATATATATATATATATATTAATTTATCTATTTATTGTACTTTGTCGCATTCTCCCGAGTTAGCGAGTTAGCGCAAGGAAACGGACGAAGGAATGGCCCTACACACCCACATACACATCTATATACATACACGTCCACACACGCACATATATATACTTATACATCTCAACGTACACACACACACACATATATGTATATACATATATATATATATATATATATATATATATATATATATATATATATATATATATATATATATATATATATATATATATATATATCCCTGGGGATAGGGGATTAAGAATACTTCCCACGTATTCACTGCGTGTCGTAGAAGGCGACTAAAAGGGGAGGGAGCGGGGGGCTGGAAATCCTCCCCTCTCGGTTTTTTTTAATTTTCCAAAAGAAGGAACAGAGAATTGGGCCAGGTGAGGGTATTCCCTCAAAGGCCCAGTCCTCTGTTCTTAATGCTACCTCGCTAATGCGGGAAATGGCGAATAGTTTGAAAGAAAGAAAAATATATATATATATATATATATATATATATATATATATATATATATATATATATATATATATATATATATATATATATATATATATATATATATATATATATATATATATATATATATATATATATATATATATATATATATATATATATATATATATATATATATATATATATATATATTTTTTTTTTTCTTTTTCCCTTCTTGCTTTGTCGCTGTCTCCCGCGTTTGCGAGGTAGCGCAAGGAAACACACGAAAGAAATGGCCCAACTCACCCCCATACACATGTATATACATACACGTCCACACACGCAAATATACATACCTACACAGCTTTCCATGGTTTACCCCAGACGCTTCACATGCCCTGATTCAATCCACTGACAGCATGTCAACCCCGGTATACCACATCGATCCAATTCACTCTATTCCTTGCCCTCCTTTCACCCTCCTGCATGTTCAGGCCCCGATCACACAAAATCTTTTTCACTCCATCTTTCCACCTCCAATTTGGTCTCCCACTTCTCCTCGTTCCCTCCACCTCCGACACATATATCCTCTTGGGCAATCTTTCCTCACTCATTCTCTCCATGTGCCCAAACCATTTCAAAACCCTCTTCTGCTCTCTCAACCACGCTCTTTTTATTTCCACACATCTCTCTTACCCTTACGTTACTTACTCGATCAAACCACCTCACACCACACATTGTCCTCAAACATCTCATTTCCAGCACATCCATCCTCCTGCGCACAACTCTATCCATAGCCCACGCCTCGCAACCATACAACATTGTTGGAACCACTATTCCTTCAAACATACCCATTTTTGCTTTCCGAGATAATGTTCTCGACTTCCACACATTCTTCAAGGCCCCCAGAATTTTCGCCCCCTCCCCCACCCTATGATCCACTTCCGCTTCCATGGTTCCATCCGCTGCCAGATCCACTCCCAGATATCTAAAACACTTTACTTCCTCCAGTTTTTCTCCATTCAAACTTACCTAATAACCTTGCTCTTATTCACATTTACTCTTAACTTTCTTCTTCCACACACTTTACCAAACTCAGTCACCAGCTTCTGCAGTTTCTCACATGAATCAGCCACCAGCGCTGTATCATCAGCGAACAACAACTGACTCACTTCCCAAGTTCTCTCATCCCCAACAGACTTCATATATATATATATATATATATATATATATATATATATATATATATATATATATATATATATATATATATATATATATATTATATATATATATAAATATATATATATATATATATATATATATATATATATATATATATATATATATATATATATATATATATATATATATATATATATATATATATATATATATATATATTCTTTTCTTTCTTTCAAACTATTCGCCATTTCCCGCGTGTTAGCGTGGTAGCGTTAAGAACAGAGAACTGGGCCTTTGAGGGAATATCCTCACCTGGCCCCCTTCTCTGTTCCTTCTTTTGGAAAATTAAAAAAAAAATAATGAGAGGGGAGGATTTCCAGCCCCCCTCTCCCTCCCCTTTTAGTCGCCTTCTACGACACGCAGGGAATACGTGGGAAGTATTCTTTCTCCCCTATCCCCAGGGCTAATATATATATATATATATATATATATATATATATATTCTTTTTTTTTTTTTTTTCAAACTATTCGCCATTTCCCGCGTTAGCGAGGTAGCGTTAAGAACAGAGAACTGGGCCACTGAGGGAATATCCTCACCTGGCCCCCTTCTCTGTTCCTTCTTTTGGAAAATTAAAAAAAATTGAGAGGGGAGGATTTCCAGCCCCCCGCTCCCTCCCCTTTTAGTCGCCTTCTACGACACGCAGGGAATACGTGGGAAGTATTCTTTCTCCCCTATCCCCAGGGATATATATATATATATATATATATATATATATATATATATATATATATATATATATATATATATATATATATATATATATATATATATATATATATACACACAGACATATACATATATACACATGTACATAATTCATATTGTCTGCCCTTATTCATTTTTGTCTCCACCATGCCACACATGAAATGACAACCCTCTCCCCCCCGCATGTGCGCGAGGCAACGATAGGAAAAGACAACAAAGGCCACATTCGTTCACACTCAGTCTCTAGCTGCCATGTGTAATGCACCGAAACCACCGTTCCGTTTCCACATCCAGGCCCCACAGAACTTTCCATGGTTTATCCCAGACGCTTCACATGCCCTGGTTCAATCCATTGACAGTACGTCGACCCCGGTATACCCCATCGTTCCAGTTCACTAAATTACTAGCACGCCTTTCACCTTCCTGCATGTTCAAGCCCCGATCACTCAAAATTCGCATCCATATAACATTATTGGAACCACTATTCCTTCAAACATACCCATTTTTGTTTTCAAAGATAACGTTCTCGACTTCCACATATTTTTCAACGCTCCCAGAACTTTCGCCCCCTCGCCCACCCTATGATTCACTTCCGCTTCCATGGTTCCATCCACTGCCAAATCCACTCCCAGATATCTAAAACACTTCACTTCCTCCAGTTTTTCTCCATTCAAACTTACCTCCCAACTGACTTGTCCCTCAACCCTACTGTTTGCGGCAGGGGTGTGTGGTGTCCCCATGTTTTTTTATTCTGTTTATGGATGGAATTGTTTGGGAGGTAAATGCAAGAGTTTGGAAAGAGGGGTAAGTATATAGACTGTTTTGGATGAGAGGGTTTTAGAAGTGAGGCAGTTGTTATTCGCTGATAATACAGCGCTGGTGGCTGATTCGGGTGAGAAACCGGCAGAAGTTGGTGACTGAGTTTCGTAAGGTGTGCGAAAAACGAAAGCTGAGAGTAAATGTGAATAAGAGTAAGGTTATTTGGTTCAGTGGGATTTAGGGACAAGTCAGTTGGGAGGTAAGTTTGAATGGAGAAAAACTGGAGGAAGTGAAGTGTTTTAGATACCTGAGAGCGGATTTGGTAGTGGATGTCACAGAGTGGGGGATGAGTCAAAGGTTCTGGGAGCATTGAAGAATGTGTGGGGGGCAAGAACGTTGTCTGGAGGAGCAAAAATGGTTATGTTTGAAGGAACAGTTGTTCCAACAATTTTATGGTTTTAAGGCATGGGCTATAGATAGCGTTGTTCTGAGGAGAGTGGATGTGTTGGAAATGAGATGTTTGAGGATGATATGTGGTGTAAGGTGGTTAGATCCAGTAAGCAATGGAAGGGTAAGAGAGATGTATGAAAATAAAAAGAGCGTGGTTGAGAGAGCAGAAGAGGGTGTATTGAAATGGATTGGTCACATTAAGAAAGATTGACAAAAGAGGATATGTATGTCAGACGTGGAGGGAACGAGGAAAAGGGGGAGACCAAAATGGAGTTGGAAGGATGGAGTGAAAATAATGTTGAGCGATGGGGGCCTGAACATAGAGGAGGGTGAAAGGCGTGTAAAGAACTGAGTGAATTGGAACGATGTGGTATATCGAGGTCGACGTGCTGTCAATGGATTTAACCAGAGTATGTGAAGCGTTTGGGGTAAACCATAGAAAGCTTTGTGGAGCTTGGATTTGGAAAGGGAGCTGTGGTTTCGGTGCATTACACATGACAGCGAGAGACTGAGTGTGAACGAATGTGGCATTTGTTGTCTTTTCCTAGCGCTACCTCACACGCACGCGGGGGGGGGGGGTGTTGTGATTTCATGTGTGGTGGGATAGCGGAGGGAATGGGTGAAGGCGACATGTATGAATACGTACATATGTATACATGCATATATGTGTGTATGTATATGTATGTATACATTGAAATGTATAGGTATGTATATATGCTGTGTTAGCGTTTATGTATATCCATATATATATATATATATATATATATATATATATATATATATATATATATATATATATATATATATATGCAATTGAGTGGGAGAAGTATAAAAGAAAGAGACAGGAGGTCAAGAGAAAGGTGCAAGAGGTGAAAAAAAGGGCAAATGAGAGTTGGGGTGAGAGACTATCAGTAAATTTTAGGGAGAATAAAAAGATGTTCTGGGAGGAGGTAAATAGGGTGCGTAAGACAAGGGAGCAAATGGGAACTTCAGTGAAGGGCGTAAATGGGGAGGTGATAACAAGTAGTGGTGATGTGAGGAGATGGAATGAGTATTTTGAAGGTTTGTTGAATGTGTCTGATGACAGAGTGGCAGATATAGGGTGTTTGGGTCGAGGTGGTGTGCAAAGTGAGAGGGTTAGGGAAAATGATTTGGTAAACAGAGAAGAGGTAGTAAAAGCTTTGCGGAAGATGAAAGCCGGCAAGGCAGCAGGTTTGGATGGTATTGCAGTGGAATTTATTAAAAAAGGGGGTGACTGTATTGTTGACTGGTTGGTAAGGTTATTTAATGTATGTATGACTCATGGTGAGGTGCCTGAGGATTGGCGGAATGCGTGCATAGTGCCATTGTACAAAGGCAAAGGGGATAAGAGTGAGTGCTCAAATTACAGAGGTATAAGTTTATTGAGTATTCCTGGTAAATTATATGGGAGGGTATTGATTGAGAGGGTGAAGGCATGTACAGAGCATCAGATTGGGGAAGAGCAGTGTGGTTTCAGAAGTGGTAGAGGATGTGTGGATCAGGTGTTTGCTTTGAAGAATGTATGTGAGAAATACTTAGAAAAGCAAATGGATTTGTATGTAGCATTTATGGATCTGGAGAAGGCATATGATAGAGTTGATAGAGATGCTCTGTGGAAGGTATTAAGAATATATGGTGTGGGAGGCAAGTTGTTAGAAGCAGTGAAAAGTTTTTATCGAGGATGTAAGGCATGTGTACGTGTAGGAAGAGAGGAAAGTGATTGGTTCTCAGTGAATGTAGGTTTGCGGCAGGGGTGTGTGATGTCTCCATGGTTGTTTAATTTGTTTATGGATGGGGTTGTTAGGGAGGTAAATGCAAGAGTTTTGGAAAGAGGGGCAAGTATGAAGTCTGTTGGGGATGAGAGAGCTTGGGAAGTGAGTCAGTTGTTGTTCGCTGATGATACAGCGCTGGTGGCGGATTCATGTGAGAAACTGCAGAAGCTGGTGACGGAGTTTGGTAAAGTGTGTGGAAGAAGAAAGTTAAGAGTAAATGTGAATAAGAGCAAGGTTATTAGGTACAGTAGGGTTGAGGGTCAAGTCAATTGGGAGGTGAGTTTGAATGGAGAAAAACTGGAGGAAGTGAAGTGTTTTAGATATCTGGGAGTGGATCTGTAAGCGGATGGAACCATGGAAGCGGAAGTGGATCATAGGGTGGGGGAGGGGGCGAAAATTTTGGGAGCCTTGAAAAATGTGTGGAAGTCGAGAACATTATCTCGGAAAGCAAAAATGGGTATGTTTGAAGGAATAGTGGTTCCAACAATGTTGTATGGTTGCGAGGCGTGGGCTATGGATAGAGTTGTGCGCAGGAGGATGGATGTGCTGGAAATGAGATGTTTGAGGACAATGTGTGGTGTGAGGTGGTTTGATCGAGTAAGTAACGTAAGGGTAAGAGAGATGTGTGGAAATAAAAAGAGCGTGGTTGAGAGAGCAGAAGAGGGTGTTTTGAAATGGTTTGGGCACATGGAGAGAATGAGTGAGGAAAGATTGACCAAGAGGATATATGTGTCGGAGGTGGAGGGAACGAGGAGAAGAGGGAGACCAAATTGGAGGTGGAAAGATGGAGTGAAAAGGATTTTGTGTGATCGGGGCCTGAACATGCAGGAGGGTGAAAGGAGGGCAAGGAATAGAGTGAATTGGAGCGATGTGGTATACCGGGGTTGACGTGCTGTCAGTGGATTGAATCAAGGCATGTGAAGCGTCCGGGGTAAACCATGGAAAGCTGTGTAGGTATGTATATTTGCGTGTGTGGACGTGTGTATGTACATGTGTATGGGGGGGGTTGGGCCATTTCTTTCGTCTGTTTCCTTGCGCTACCTCGCAAACGCGGGAGACAGCGACAAAGTATAAGAAAAAAAAAAAAAAAAAAATATATATATATATATATATATATATATATATATATATATATATATATATATATATATATATATATATATATATATATATATATATATATATATATATATATATATATATTTATATATTAGATAACCTTACCAACCAGTCAACAATACAGTCACCCCCTTTTTTAATAAATTCCACTGCAATACCATCCGAACCTGCTGCCTTGCCGGCTTTCATCTTCCGCAAAGCTTTCACTACCTCTTCTCTGTTTACCAAATCATTTTCCCTAACCCTCTCACTTTGCACACCACCTCGACCAAAACACCCTATATCTGCCACTCTATCATCAAACACATTCAACAAACCTTCAAAATACTCACTCCATCTCCTTCTCACATCACCACTACTTGTTATCACCTCCCCATTTGCGCCCTTCACTGAAGTTCCCATTTGCTCCCTTGTCTTACGCACTTTATTTACCTCCTTCCAGAACATCTTTTTATTCTCCCTAAAATTTAATGCTACTCTCTCACCCCAACTCTCATTTGCCCTTTTTTTCACCTCTTGCACCTTTCTCTTGACCTCCTGTCTCTTTCTTTTATACATCTCCCACTCAATTGCATTTTTTCCCTGCAAAAATCGTCCAAATGCCTCTCTCTTCTCTTTCACTAATAATCTTACTTCTTCCTCCCACCACTCACTACCCTTTCTAATCAACCCACCTCCCACTCTTCTCATGCCACAAGCATCTTTTGCGCAATCCATCACTGATTCCCTAAATACATCCCATTCCTCCCCCACTCCCCTTACTTCCATTGTTCTCACCTTTTTCCATTCTGTACTCAGTCTCTCCTGGTACTTCCTCACACAGGTCTCCTTCCCAAGCTCACTTACTCTCACCACCCTCTTCACCCCAACATTCACTCTTCTTTTCTGAAAACCCATACAAATCTTCACCTTTGCCTCCACAAGATAATGATCAGACATCCCTCCAGATGCACCTCTCAGCACATTAACATCCAAAAGTCTCTCTTTCGCACGCCTGTCAATTAACACGTAATCCAATAACGCTCTCTGGCCATCTCTCCTACTTACATAAGTATACTTATGTATATCTCGCTTTTTAAACCAGGTATTCCCAATCATCAGTCCTTTTTCAGCACATAAATCTACAAGCTCTTCACCATTTCCATTTACAACACTGAACACCAGCGGATGGAACCATGGAATTGGAAGTGGATCATAGGGTGGGGGAGGGGGCGAAAATTCTGGGGGCCTTGAAGAATGTGTGGAAGTCGAGAACATTATCTCGGAAAGCAAAAATGGGTATGTTTGAAGGAATAGTGGTTCCAACAATGTTGCATGGTTGCGAGGCGTGGGCTATGGATAGAGTAGTGCGCAGTAGGATGGATGTGCTGGAAATGAGATGTTTGAGGACAATGTGTGGTGTGAGGTGGTTTGATCGAGTGAGTAACGTAAGGGTAAGAGAGATGTGTGGAAATAAAAAGAGCGTGGTTGAGAGAGCAGAAGAGGGTGTTTTGAAGTGGTTTGGGCACATGGAGAAAATGAGTGAGGAAAGATTGACCAAGAGGATATATGTGTCGGAGGTGGAGGGAACGAGAAGAAGTGGGAGACCAAATTGGAGGTGGAAAGATGGAGTGAAAAAGATTTTGTGTGATCGGGGCCTGAACATGCAGGAGGGTGAAAGGAGGGCAAGGAATAGAGTGAATTGGAGCGATGTGGTATAACGGGGTTGACGTGCTGTCAGTGGATTGAATCAAGGCATGTGAAGCGTCTGGGGTAAACCATGGAAAGCTGTGTAGCTGTGTATATTTGCGTGTGTGGACGTATGTATATACATGTGTATGGGGGGGGGTTGGGCCATTTCTTTCGTCTGTTTCCTTGCGCTACCTCGCAAACGCGGGAGACAGCGACAAAGTATAATAATAATAAAATAATATTTATATATATATATATATATATATATATATATATATATATATATATATATATATATATATTTATATATATATATATATATATATATATATATATATATATATATATATATATATATATATATATATATATATATATATATCATACAAACCTCAAACAGCCAGATCCAACCCGGGACCCTTGTGCAAGAGGCAGTAATGCTAACCGCTGGGCTATGGGCCAAGCCATAGCCAAGCGGTTAGCATTTCCGCCTCTTGCACAGGGGTCCCAGGTTCAATCCTGGCTGTTGGAAGTTTTTAAGTTCTATGAAGGTACGCGTTCATATGCACTTTATTCGTATATATATATATATATATATATATATATGTTTTGGAAGGAGGTAAAGAAAGTGCGTAAGACAAGGGAACAAATGGGAACATCAGTGAAGGGGGCTAATAGGGAGGTGATAACTAGTAGTGGTGATGTGAGAAGGAGATGGAGTGAGTATTTTGAAGGCTTGTTGAATGTGTTTGATGATAGAGTAGCAGAAATAGGGTCTTTTGGTCGCGGTGGTGTGCAAAGTGAAAGGGCTAGGGAGAATAATTTGGTGAACAGAGAAGAGGTAGTAAAAGCTTTGCAGAGGATGAAAGCCGGCAAGGCAGCGGGTTTGGATGGCATTGCAGTGGAATTTATTAAAGTAGGGGGTGATTGTATAGCTGATTGGTTAGTAAGGTTATTTCATGTATATATGACTCATGGTAAGGTGCCTGAGGATTGGTGGAACGCTTGCATAGTGCTATTGTACAAAGGCAAAGGGGATAAGAGTGAGTGCTCAAATACAGAGGTATAAGTCTGTTGAGTATTCCTGGGAAATTATATGGGAGGGTACTGATTGAAAGGGTGAAGGCATGCACAGAGCATTAGACTGGGGAAGAGCAGTATGGTTTCAGATGTGGTAGAGGATGTGTGGATCAGGTGTTTGCTTTGAAGAATGTATGTGAGAAATACTTAGAAAAGCAAATGGATTTGTATGTAGCATTTATGGATCTGGAGAAGGCATATGATACAGTTGATAGAAATGCTCTGTGGAAGGTATTAGGAATATATGGTGTGTGAGGTAAGTTGTAAAAGCAGTGAAAAGTTTTTATCGAGGATGTAAGGCATGTGTACGTGTAGGAAGAGAGGAAAGTGATTGGTTCTCAGTGAATGTTGGTTTCCGGCAGGGGTGCGTGATGGGTCCATGGTTGTTTAATTTGTTTATGGATGGGGTTGTTAGGGAGGTGAATGCAATAGTTTTGGAAAGGAGCAAGTATGCAGTCTGTTGTGGATGAGAGACCTTGGGAAGTGCGTCAATTGTTGTTCGCTGATGATACAGCGCTGGTGGCTGATTCATGAAAGAAACTGCAAAAGCTTGTGACTGAGTTTGGTAAAGTTTGTGAAAGAAGAAAGCTGAGAGTAAATGTGAATAAGAGCAAGGTTTATAAGTACAGTAGGGTTGAGAGACAAGTCAACTGGAAGGTAAGTTTGATTGGAGATAAACTGGAGGAAGTGAAGCGTTTTAGATATCTGAGAGTGAAATTGGTAGCCGATGGAACCATGGAAGCAGAAGTGAATCATAAGGTGGGGGAGGGGGCGAAAGTTCTGGGGGCGTTGAAAAATGTGTGGAAGTCGAGAATGTTATCATGGAAAGCAAAAATGGGTATGTTTGAAGGAATAGCGGTTCGAACAATGTTGTATGGTTGCGAGGCGTGGGCTATGGATAAAGTTGTGTGGAGGAGGGTGGATGTGCCGTAAATGAGATGTTTGAGGACAATATGCGGTGTGAGGGGGTTTGATCGAGCAAGTAATGCGAGGGTGAGGGAGATGTGTGATTATAAAAAGAGTATGGTTGAGAGAGCAGAAGAAGGTGTTTTGAAATGGTTTGGTCACATGGAGAGAATGAGTGAGGAAAGATTGACCAAGAGGATATATGTGTCAGAGGTGGAGGAAACGAGAAGTGGGAGACCAAATTGGAGGTCGAAAGATGGAGTGAAAAAGATTTTGAGTGATCGGAGCCTGAACATGCAGGAGGGTGAAAGGCGTGCAAGGAATAGAGTGAATTGGAACGATGTGGTATACCGGGGTCGACATGCTGTCAATGGATTGAACCAGGGCATGTGAAGCGTCTGGGGTAAACCATGGATTTTCTGTGGGGCCTGGATGTGGAAAGGGAGCTGTGGTTTCGGGCATTATTACATGACAGCTAGAGACTGTGAACGAATGTGGCCTTTGTTGTCTTTTCCTAGCGCTACCTCGCACACATGAGGGGGGAGGGGGTTGCTATTCCATATGTGGCGGGGTAGCGATGGGAATGAATAAAGGCAGGCAGTATGAATCATGTACATGTGTATATATATATATGTCTGTGTGTGTATATATATGTATACATTGAGATGTGTAGGTATGTATATTTGCGTGTGTGGACGTGTATGTATATACATGTGTATGTGGGTGGGTTGGGCCATTCTTTCGTCTGTTTCTTTGCGCTACCTCGCTAACGCGGGAGACAGCGAGAAAGCAAAATGAAAAAGAAAATATATATGAATATATATATATATATATATATATATATATATATATATATATATATATATATATATATATATATATATATATATATATATATATATATATATATATATATATATATATATATATATATATATGTACAAAAGTAATTATCTATATAAAATAGTGATCTTTTAACTGATAACACAATATATTCTAAACTCAGTAAGAATCCTCTAGAAGCAGTTAATTCCCAATTCAATAAAGAACTTAAGTTGTTGAAGGGTAATGTTTCTTGTTTAAAATGTTTGTCATCTTTGACTCCTTCATTGCCATATATGTATGGATTTATCAAAACAAATAAACAAAATTTTCCAGCAAAACCTATAGTGAGTTCAGTAGGCTCCATCACATATAAATTGTCAAAATGGTTACTTTCTTTTTTAAGCCTTTTAGTGAGTAAGATATCAAATTCTAATATCATGTACAATGTAGATCTAGTTAAGAAGCTTCACAATATCAATGTGAATTTTGATTTCACACTTGTTAGCTTTGATGTTTCCTCCCTTTTCACAAAAGTTCCAGTTGACGACCTTTTACAATATGTATATGATGTCTTGGACGATATTCGTTCACCTGTTTCAAAGTTGTGTTTATTGAACTGATAAAATTGTGAATAACGACTGTGTATTTCAATTCAATGGAGATTATTATGCTCAGACATTTGGCATTTTCACCTGTACTAAGAAATATTTATATGGAATTTTTTGAAACAAAATTACTAACGGATATCTTACCTTCTATTGCAATTTGGTTTAGGGATATAGATGATGTTCTTTGTGTTTGGCTAACAAATGAAAATCTACATATATTTCTCCCTCTCTTAACAATTTAGTACCTTCAATCAAATTTACTGTAGAAAATGGAAATACTTTTATGTTACCGTTTCTAAATTGCATGATCCATAGGCAAGGATACAAGGTTATATTTAGCATATACAGAAAACCAATGTATGCTCACATATCCATTATTACTCATCTCAACATGACATAGTTAAATTATCATCATTTAAATCTTTGTTCCTTAGGGCATTACGCATTTGCAGTCCAGAGTATGCTGATGATGATTTTGAGAAGATATATTCTATTGGATCTAAGTTAAACTACCCTAGATCTTTCATAGATAAATCCCTTAAGTTAGCAAAGAAATCATTTTATATAGTTGAGACTAAATCTCCCACTGACACCAAAAAACTTTTATTCTCCCTTTTAATTATAATCTTACTTTACTTCCCATGTTGCTTAAATACTTTAATGTAAATGTTGCCTTTGGCAACAATAATACTATAAAGAATATCTTAATCAGGAACTCATCAGAAAATTCTCCTGGGTGCATATATAAGTGCCATGTAGAAATTATGATTAGTTTTATGTTGGGCAGACTAGTAAGGATCTTTCTGTTATACTTAAGCAACATGAATATATTATAAGAACGGGATAAGAATGCCTTGTTTAATCACGTTAAAAACTATGATCATTGTGTTGACTGGAGTAATGCCATCTCAGTTATTAACTCTGTAACTCTATTGCCACGAGAAATACCATTGAATCTTCCATTATCAAATACACAAAGAATCATAATCTTGATATTAGTGATGGCCTATACAAATTGGATAACTTTATTTTTGATAAAATTTGTAGAATAATAGGTTTATGATATGCTCGTTGTCTGTCTTGGACAATCGCATGTTTACCAAATGGCGTCCTAGCTACGTCTCTTCGTTGTATATCAACTGACTGTTATATTTCACTCTAGTGTCTCCCCTGATGATGTGATCATTATATGAGAGTGCACTTGGGAACTTATCGTACTTCATTTTCCCTGTGGGTTCTTAGGAATATACTTTACCACGCGCAAAATTGTGATCTTTTCCAACATGTATTCCACTCGGCTCTTCTATTGCTTCTATACAAGCTGTCCAGGACTTTCTCCTTTCGTTGCTGTTTTCTCCAAATCATTAATCAAGGCTCACCAACTGAAGTTACGATTTGGATTCCTTAGGAAATGCCTTGATGAACAAGTGATGCCAAGATCTGTCCTCCCCAGCGATTGTTACAGCTGTCTGATCGACCATTTGACCAATTCCAAAACATCATTTTAAAGAAACATATTGAGTTAAAGAATATTGAAATGGAGGAGGCTTTTCGCATTACAAGAGAAAAGAAACTGCCATTAAGATGGCTATATGGACATATTGGAAGAACCAAATGCTGGGCTATTACTATGATAGCTTAAAGAATGAACGCAATAGCCTACAAATGAAACTAAATTGTAAGTTGGGCCATCTTATCAAATTGGCGACTGGACTAAGAACACAAACCCTTCTTTTGTGATAAACCTGTCCAATAAACAACTAGATAAGGATTCCTTGTGTGTCTTAGGCTATGGATTAAGTTTTGTGTGCTCCAACAGGGAAGCCAGCTGTGCTGGTGTCACAAAGTCTTTTTGCGATTTAGAGAAATACAGTAAGTCAACTAATGATGAAATTGATATCTGTAAGGGTTTAGAGTATGCCAGTTTGTCAAAACCAGTGGAACACAATTGCCCTAACAAATTTGTAAGAGCTATTAACACCTTAAGAAAAGACAATGATATACATATTACTAAAGCAGATAAGGCTAACACTGTTGTGATTATGGACAAAGGTAATTGTCTATCTAAAATGAATGATCTTTTAAATGATGGCACAACATATTCTAAACTAAATAAGAATCCCCTAGAATCGGTTAATTCCCATTTCAATAAAGAACTGAAGTTGTTGTTGAAAGGTAATGGTTCTCGTTTAAAAAGTTTGTCATTTTTGTTCCCTTCATTGCCATATATGTATGGACTTATAAAACCACATAAATAAAAGTTTCCAGCAAGACCTATAGTGAGTTCAGAAGGCTCCATATCATATAAATTGTCAAAAGGATTAGTTTCTTCATTAAGCCCTTTTAGTTGGTAAGATATCAAATTTTGATATCATGAACAATGTATATTTAGTTAATTTTGATTTCTAACTAGTTAGCTTTGATGTTTCCTCACTTTTCTCAAAAGTCCCAGTTGATGACTTTTAGAAAATTTATTTGATATCTTGGATGATATTCATTTACCTGTTTCAAAGTCTGTTTTCACTGAACTGATAAAATTGGATATAAATGACTATTTCAATTCAATGGAGATTATTATGCTAAAAAATTTGGTATGGCAATGGGTAACCCTCTTTCACCTGCACTAAGTAATCTTTCTTTACATGGAATTTTTTGAAACAAAATTACTAAAGGATATCTTACCTTCTAATGTAATTTGGTTTAGGTATGTAGATGATGTTCTTTGTGTTTGGCCAACAAATGAAAATTTACACATATTTCCCCCTTTACACATATTTCCCCCCTTACTTTGTATGTTTTGGACAATCACATGTTTATCAAATTGCGTCCTAGCTACGTCTCTTCGATGTATATCACCTGACTTATATTTCTCGCTTGTGTCTCCCCTGATGATGTGATTATTACACGAAAGTGCACTTGGGAGCTTATCGTGTTTCATTTTCTCCCTGGACTCATAGGAATACCTTGATCACAAGCAAAATTGTGATCCTTTCCAATATATATATATATATATTTCTCATTTATATTCATATATTTTGCTTTGTCGCTGTCTCCCGCGTTAGCAAGGTAGCGCAAGGAAACAGACGAAAGAAATGGCCCAACCCAACCACATACACATGTATATACATAAACGTCCACACGCGCAAATATACATACTTATACATCTCAACGTATACATATATATACACACACAGACATATGCATGTACATGTACATATTTCATACTGTATGCCCTTATTCATTCCCATCGCCACCTCGCCACACATAAAATAACAACGCCCTCCCCCCAAATGTGCGTGAGGTAGCGCTAGGAAAATATGACAAAGGCCACATTCGTTCACACTCAGTCTCTAGCTGTCATGTAATAATGCACCGAAACCACAGCTCCCTTTACACATCTAGGCCCCACAGAACTTTCCATGATTTACCCCAGAAGCTTCACATGCCCTGGTTCAGTCCATCAACAGCGCGGCAACCCCGGTATACCATATCGTTCCAATTCACTCTATTCCTTGCACGCCTTTCACGCTCCTGCATGTTCAGGCCCCTATCACTCAAAATCTTTTTCACTCCATCTTTCGACCTCCAATTTGGTCTCCCACTTCTCCTCGTTCCCTCCATCTCTGACACATATATCCTCTTGGTCAATCTTTCCTCTCATTTTCTCCAGGTAAGCAAACAATTTCAAAAAATCCTCTTGTGCTCTCTCAACCACACTCTTTTTATTACCACACATCTGTCTTACCCTATTATTACTTACTCGATCAAACAATCTCACACCACATATTGTCCTCAAACGTCTCATTTTCAGCATATCCACCCTTCTCCGCACAACTCTATCCATAGCCCACGCCTCGCAACCATATAACATTGTTGGAACCAGTATTCCTCCAAACGAACCCATTTTTGCTTTCCGAGATAATGTTCTCGACTTCCACACATTCTTCAACGCCTTCAGAACTTTCGCCTCCTTCCCCACCCTACGATTCACTTCCGCTTCCATGGTTCCATCCGCTGCCAAATCTACTCCGAGATATCTAAAACACTTCACTTCCTCCAGCTTTTCTCCATTCAAACTTACCTCCCAATTGACTTGACCCTCAACCCTACTGTACCTAATAACCTTACTCTTATTCACATTTACTCTCAGTTTTCTTCCTTCACACACTTTACCAAACTCAGTCACCAGCTTCTGCAGTTTCTCACACAAATCAGCTACCAGCGCAGTATCATCAGCGAACAACAACTACGCTCACTTCCCTAGCTCTCTCATCCACAACAGACTGCATACCTGCCCCTCTTTCCAAAACTCTTGCATTTACCTCTCTAACAACCCCATCCACAAACAAATCAAACAGCCATGGAGACTTCACACACCTGCCGCAAACCTACATTCACTGGGAACCAATCACTTTCCTCTCTTCCTACACGTACACATGCCTTACATCCTAGATAAGAACTTTTCACTGCTTCTAACAACTTGCCTCCTACACCATAAATTCTTAATACCTTCCACAGAGCATCTCTATCAACTCTATCATATGCCTTTTCCAGATCCATAAATGCCACATACAAATCCATTTGCTTTTCTAAGTATTTCTGACATACATTCTTCAATAGAGGATAGGGGAGAAAGAATACTTCCCACGCATTCCTCGCGTGTCGTAGAAGGCGACTAAAGGGGACGGGAGCGGGGGGCCAGAATCCCTCCCCTCCTTGTATTTTAACTTTCTAAAAGGGGAGACCGAAGAAGGAGTCACGCGAGGAGTGCTCATCCTCCTCGAAGGCTCAGATTGGGGGTGTCTAAATGTGTGTGGATGTAACCAAGATGAGAAAAAAGGAGAGATAGGTAGTATGTTTGAGGAAAGGAACCTGGATGATTTGGCTCTGATTGAAACGAAGCTAAATGGTAAAGGGGAGGAGTGGTTTGGGAATGTCTTGGGAGTAAAGTCAGGGGTTAGTGAGAGGACAAGAGCAAGGGAAGGAGCAGCACTACTCCTGAAACAGGAGTTGTGGGAGTATGTGATAGAGTGTTAGAAAGTTAATTCTAGATTGATATGGGTAAAACTGAAAGTTGATGGAGAGAGATGGGTGATTATTGGTGCATATGGACCTGGGCATGAGAAGAAAGATCATGAGAGGCAAGTGTTTTGGGAGCAGCTGAATGAGTGTGTTAGTGGTTTTGATGCACAAGACCGGGTTATAGTGATGGGTGATTTGAATGCAAAGGTGAGTAATGTGGCAGTTGAGGGAATAATTGGTATACATGGAGTGTTCAGTGTTGTAAATGGAAATGGTGAAGAGCTTGTAGATTTATGTGCTGAAAAAGGACTGGTGATTGGGAATACCTAGTTTAAAAAGCGAGATATACATAAGTATACGTATGTAAGCAGGAGAGATGGCCATAGAGCGTTTTGGATTACGTGTTAATTGATAGACGCACGAAAGATAGACTTTAGGATGTTAATGTGCTGAGAGGTGCAACTGGAGGGATGTCTGATCATTACCTTGTGGAGGCGAAGGTGACGATTTGTGGGGGTTTTCAGAAAAGAAGAGAGAATGTTGGGGTGAAGAGAGTGGCGAGAGTAAGTAAGCTTGGGAAGGAGACTATTTTGAGGAAGTACCAGGAGAGACTGAGTACAGAATGGAAAAAGGTGAGAACAAAGGAGGTAAGGGGAGTGGAGGAGGAATGGGATGTATTTAAGGAAGCAGTGATGGCTTTTGCAAAAGATGCTCGTGGCATGAGAAGCGTGGGAGGTGGGTTGATTAGAAGGGGTAGTGAGTGGTGGGATGAAGAAGTAAGATTATTAGTGAAAGAGAAGAGAGAGGCATTTGGACGATTTTTGCAGGGAAAAAATGTAAATGAGTGGGAGAGGTATAAAAGAAAGAGACAGGAGGTCAAGAGAAAGGTGCAAGAGGTGAAAAAGAGGGCAAATGAGAGTTGGGGTGAGAGAGTATCATCAAATTTCAGGGAGAATAAAAAGATGCTTTGGAAGGAGGTAAATAAAGTGCGTAAGACAAGGGAGCAAATGGGAACTTAAGTGAAGGGGGCTAATGGGGAGGTGATAACAAGTAGTGGTGATGTGAGAAGGAGATGGAGTGAGTATTTTGAAGGTTTGTTGAATGTGTTTCATGATAGAGATGCAGATAAAGGGTGTTTTGGTCGAGGTGGCGTGCAAAGTGAGAGGGCTAGGGAAAATGATTTGGTAAATAGAGAAGAGGTAGTTAAAGCTTTACGGAAGATGAAAGCCGGCAAGGCAGCAGGTTTGGATGGTATTGCAGTGGAATTTATCAAAAAAGGGGGTGACTGTATTGTTGACTGATTGGTAAGGTTAACTAATGTATGTATGTCTCATGGTGAGGTGCCTGAGGATTGGCGGAATGCTTGCATAGTGCCACTGTACAAAGGCAAAGGGGATAAGAGTGAGTGCTCAAATTACAGAGGTATAAGTGTGTTGAGTATTCCTGGTAAATTATATGGGAGGGTATTGATTGAGAGGGTGAAGGCATGTACAGAGCATCAGATTGGGGAAGAGCAGTGTGGTTTCAGAAGTGGTAGAGGATGTGTGGATCAGGTGTTTGCTTTGAAGAATGTATGTGAGAAATACATAAAAAAAACAAATGGATTTGTATGTAGCATTTATGGATCTGGAGAAGGCATATGATAGAGTTGATAGAGATGCTCTGTGGAAGGTTTTAAGAATGTATGGTGTGGGAGGCAAGTTGTTAGAAGCAGTGACAAGTTTTTATCGAGGATGTATTGCCTGTGTACGTGTAGGAAGAGAGGAAAGTGATTGGTTCTCAGTGAATGTAGGTTTGCGGCAGGGGTGTATGATGTCTCCATGGTTGTTTAATTTGGTTATGGATGGGGTTGTTAGGGAGGTGAATGCAAGAGTTTTAGAAAGAGGGGTAAGTATGCAGTCTGTTGTGGATGAGAGAGCTTGGGAAGTGAGTCAGTTGTTGTTCGCTGATGATACAGCGCTGGTGGCTAATTCATGAAAGAAACTGCAGAAGCAGGTGACTGAGTTTGGTAAAGTGTGTGAAAGAAGAAAGTTAAGAGTGAATGTGAATAAGAGCAAGGTTATTAGGTACAGTAGGGTTGAGGGTCAAGTCAATTGGGAGGTAAGTTTGAATGGAGAAAAACTGGAGGAAGTAAAGTGTTTTCGAAATCTGTGAGTGGATCTGGCAGCGGATGGAACCATGGAAGCGGAAGTGAATCCTAGGGTGGGGAGGGGGCGAAAATTCTGGGAGCCTTGAAGAATGTTTGGAAGTCGAGAATATTATCTCGGAAAGCAAAAATGGGTGTGTTTGAAGGAATAGTGTTTCCAACAATGTTGTATGGTTGCGAGGCGTAGGCTATGGATAGAGTTGTGCGCAGGAGGGTGGATGTGCAGGAAATGAGATGTTTGAGGACAATATGTGGTGTGAAGTGGTTTGACCGAGTAAGTAATGTAAGGGTAAGAGAGATGTGTGAAAATAAAAAGAGTGTGGTTGAGAGAGCAGAAGATGGTGTTTTGAAATGGTTTGGTCACATGTAGAGAATGAGTGAGGAAAGATTGACCAATAGGATATATGTGTCGGAGGTGGAGGGAACGAGGAGAAGAGGGAGACCAAATTGGAGGTGGAAAGATGGAGTGAAAAAGATTTTGAGTGATCGGGGCCTGAACATGCAGGAGGGTGAAAGGCGTACAAGGAATAGAGTGAATTGGAACGATTTGGTATAGCGGGGTCGACGTGCTGTCAATGGATTGAACCAGGGCATGTGAAGCGTCTGGGGTAAACCATGGAAAGTGTGTGGGCCCTGGATGTGGAAAGGGAGCTGTGGTTTCGGTGCATTATTACATGACAGCTAGAGACTGTGTGTGAACGAATGCGGCCTTTGGTGTAACTTTACCTAGCACTAACTCGCACACATGAGGGTGGAGGGGGTTGTTACTCCATGTGTAGCGGGGTGGCGATGGGAACAAATAAAGGCAGACATTATGAATTATGTACGTGTATATATGTATATGCCTGTGTGTGTATATATATGTGTACATTTGAGATGTATGGGTATGTATATTTGCGTGTGTGGACGTGTATGTATATACATGTGTATGTGGCCGGGTTGGGCCATTCTTTCGTCTGTTTCCTTGCGCTACCTCGCTGACGCGGGTGACAGCGACCAAGCAAAATAAATATAGATAAGAATAAACATTCTTCAAAGCAAACACCTGACCCACACATCCTCTACCACTTCTGAATCCACACTGCTCTTCCCCAATCTGATGCTCTGTACATGCCTCACCCTCTCAATCAATACCCTCCCATACATTTTCCCAGAATACTCAACAAACTTATACCTCTGTAATTTGAGCACTCACTCTTATCGCCTTTGTCTTTGTACAAT
>NC_092287.1:16196190-16241190 GCF_036320965.1 Panulirus ornatus | reverse complement strand
ATAAACTATCAGGGCTCTTGTTATCGATCCTTCCTATTTACTGTCCTCCAGTAGATGAACTCTTCATGGACCACAGGTCTCTTGTTATCTATCCTTCCTATTTACTGTCCTCAAGCAGATAACTTCGTCGTGGATCACCAGATATCTTGTTATCTGTCCTTCCCTATGAACCCACGCTCCAACACTTTTCTGACCTTCCTCCGTCCTCATCACTTCCAACTACCACAGCCACCACCGCCAAAATCAACTCCAACTTTACCAGCCACAGAAGCCATGAAATAAGTTGCTGATCCATTCTGAAGTATCACCAGAGATAAGGGTGCAACAGCTGATCCATCATCATGAGTCGATGCCATTAAGATAATTGAAAACATCTTCATCAAGTCTATGTTTTTTATAAATATTGAACGCTCACATTCTTGTTCGCGTCTACAACCAGTATAAGAAAAAAATTATGATTCATCAGAAATAAACAGAGACGATCTCAATAACACATCTGCCTTCCGTACTCTGCCACATTAGGAACCAAGCACCACAACCAGATCGCTTCCTCTCGTTCACAAAAGCCAAACACCTCCTTCCCTAGGGGGCTTTACATGGCTCACTGAAGCTCCCATCCGTAACACAATCATAATGCCTGATTAATGAGCAGCCGATAAAGGGGCAGCGGCCCACCGGAAGCGCGTGAATGTGATCGGGCATCCCGGACGAGCCATCCCAACGGGGAAGTCCTCGACGGCCGACGTATTGTCTCTGGCGGGCCGACGCGGGCTATCAACCATGCGCGACTCGTTTGTCATAGTTTATTGAACTGCTTCGCTCTACCATCCCACGCGTTATTCCACAGCCTTTGGCCATGTTTAGCTTTGTTTAGGACGACGCAAAATTCGTCATGTGACAGTAAATATCACTCTCGTTGTATCTAAATCCTTAACGCCAAATGTATCTAACCAACTCAAGGAAAATTTCGTTACCTATCGCCCAGTATGAACACAACGAGACGTTTCGAATCCAGCTTGAGCTAAAGAGACCCAGCAGGAAAATTCCCCTGTCAACAGCAAGTGGCAGTGAGAAATAGGGATCAATTACTCATGGTGAATTGGCCATTTAGTGGGAATATGGATATGTAATTGACACCCACACAATTCAGTGGCATGAACCATAAAGAAAACGGAGAATATATGGGGTGGGTCAATACAGCACCAACGAAGCAACGGAGCGCAAAGGATATAATCATTTTGAAAATATATATTGGTATATAATACTTAGTAGTTGTTAATACTGACATTTTTCAGATTGATCTTTGTCTAGATATTGTAGGTGTTTATTGGAACAGTCATTACGATCATGGCAGGCGCTCAGTGAGGCTTATTTACGGACACTCAATATGCTGTAAACACACAAACACACACACAGGCAAACACAACAACCAAAACAACACATACACACACACACACACACACACACACACACACACACACACACACACATAAACTAAAGTGCGTGACACTGACACAATCATCCTGGAATAAGGAAAATACACCTGAGCTCAGAAACTCACTCCAGCACGTATGTTTCAGAACGAATCATCATTCAGCATCAAAATACACCATACAACAAGTCACTCATCAAAGCACGTACCTCAATCTTTAACACACTCATCACCAGTATAGCCTCATACCATCACCAGTACAGCCTCATACCATCACCAGTACAGCCTCATACCATCACCAGTACAGTTGCCCACCTTCACCAGTACAGCCGCCCACTATCACCAGTACAGTTGCCCACCATCACCAGTATAGCCTCTGCTATCATCAGTACAGCCGCCCACCATCACCAGTACAGGTGCCCACCATCACCAGTACAGCCTCTGCTATCATCAGTACAGTTACCCACCATCACCAGTACAATTGCCCACCATCACCAGTACAGTTGCCCATCATCACTAGTACAGCCTCTGCTATCATCAGTACAGCCGCCCACCATCACCAGTACAGTTGCCCACCATCACCAGTACAGTTGCCCATCATCACTAGTACAGCCTCTGCTATCATCAGTACAGCCGCCCACCATCACCAGTACAGGTGCCCACCATCACCGGTACAGCCTCTGCTATCATCAGCACAGCCAGCAGTCCACCATCACCGGTACAGTCGTCCACCATCACCAGTACAACCGCCCACCATCATGACCAGTACAGCCTCGGCTATCATTAGTACAGCCGTCCACCATCACCAGTACAGCCATCCACCATCACCAGTACAGCCGTCCAAAATTGCCAGTACAGCCGTCCGCTATCATCAGTACAGGCGTCCACCATCACCAGTACAGCCGTCCGCTATCATCAGTACAGGCGTCCACCATCACCAGTACAGCCGTCCGCTATCATCAGTACAGCCGTCCACCATCACCAGTACAGCCGTCCACCATCACCAGTACAGCCGTCCACCATCACCAGTACAACAGTCCACCATCACCAGTACAGCCGTCCACCATCACCAGTACAGCCGTCCACCATCACCAGTACAGCCGTCCACCATCACCAGTGCAGTCGTCCACCATCACCAGTACAGCCGTCCACCATCACCAGTACAGCCGTCCACCATCACCAGTACAGCCGCCTAACATCAGCAGTTCAGCCATCACCAATATTGCCAATATTACCAGTACAGCCACGCATCGTCACCAGCTGTTATCCACCATCACCAATACTGCCAGCCATCATTACCAGAACTGCCACCTACCATCACCAGTACTGCCACCCTCATACCACCATTACCCGCCCACCATCACCAATGCTGCCACCCTCAAACGACGACTACCAATACTGCTACCTACCATCATTATGACTACCAACACTCCCGGTATTGCCACCATTAACGTTGCCATAATTGCCATTTTTGCCACCTCTTCCACCAGTCAACCATCACTTCAGTCAACTCTACAACACTGGCTACCACTTACACCACCTTCTCTACTTGCACCAAAAACAACCTCACCACTTGACCCATTACTACCACCACTATCCTCATCATCAGTTTAACTACTAATATCATTGCCCTGTTCGCTATCACCATTACAACCATTAGCAACATCCCTCATACCACCCTCACCTTACACGTGATCACCACTATCTGCTACTACCACAACCACCATCATCATCGTCATCCACCACCACCACCACCACTACAGTCTCCTCTACAAACACCACTGCCACCAACAATATTACCATCACCAGCATCAGCCCGCTACTAGTCTCACTCGCACCATCAACAACACTTCTACCAACCTAATCTTATCTGCCCACTACCGGGTGGATAGTAGGTGGTAGACAGCCACCGACCACGGAAGTATATGACCAGTACTACTTCTCTCCCCTCCAAGTATTGGGATGGTTAATGATAGACTTATGGCGAGTCAGGACTTCAGTGGCTGTCAAGTGTCGCTCCATTTGGTCCATGCATGTTGTCTTTTCTTTATGCCTCACCCACACGTCAGCAGCTGGCTCACAGTTCACAAACATATTCTCTCCATCTCACACATTACAGTTAACAACATGTAACTCACACGACTCTTTCTTTGTAACTTTTTCATTTCCGACGGCGAGCGGTGAGCGGTACGCGTTAGCCCTGCCTCGTTGTAAGTACCCGTAAATAAGTGGTTGATTAAACATGTCTGTGAGGTACGTTCAGGAATGACATAAACCCTCTAGGTGGGCTTCGCATACATCTGAACAGTCAGGTAGATAGATTACAGAACGAGAGAATAAAATCATTTAGCAAGACTAGGTTATGTGGAGGTCAACCGGATCCATCCTGGTCAAGCCAGGGTTACGAGAGTGTCGTCACAAGGTGAGGGTCGAGCAGGTCAGGAGTCGTGGAGAGAAACAGAAGAAAGTTATTTTTCATTTGTACTGTCCAGAAAACAGTATCTCAAGAGCCCCTTCATGAGCACCTTAACATTAGATATTTCTCTTATCATCACTATAAGTATTGACTGCTTATATGCTGTTAGAAAGGCAGATTCCATAATAGTAACTGAAATTCGGATAGATCCTAAAGATGATCTCTTATTAGCAGAAATATTAATACTTGTATAACGTTCTCAGTAAATTGCGATTCATGATACAGATGACACATATCATGCAAATATTAAGTGAGACTGATTGCCACCCACCACAATATTTATGACACAGACACCTGCGCCACACACACACACACACACACACACACACACACATATAAATATATATATATATATATATATATATATATATATATATATATATATATATATATATATATATATATATATATATATATATATATATATATATATATTTATCGAGGATGTAAGGCATGTGTACGTGTAGAAAAAGAGGAAAGCGATTGGTGCTCAGTGAATGTAGGTTTGCGGCAGGGGTGTGTGATGTCTCCATGGTTGTTTAATTTGTTTATGGATGGGGTTGTTAGGGAGGTAGATGCAAGAGTTTTGGAAAGAGGGGCAAGTATGAAGTCTGTTGGGGATGAGAGAACTTGGGAAGTGAGTCAGTTGTTGTTCGCTGATGATACAGCGCTGGTGGTTGATTCATGTGAGAAACTGCAGAAGCTGGTGACTGAGTTTGGTAAAGTGTGAGAAAGAAGAAAGTTAACAGTAAATGTGAATAAGAGCAAGGTAATTAGGTACAGTAGGGTTGAGGGTCAAGTCAATTGGGAGGTAAGTTTGAATGGAGAAAAACTGGAGGAAGTAAAGTGTTTTAGATATCTGGGAGTGGATCTGGCAGCGGATGGAACCATGGAAGCGGAAGTGGATCATAGGGTGGGGGAGGGGGCGAAAATCCTGGGAGCCTTGAAGAATGTGTGGAAGTCGATAACATTATCTCGGAAAGCAAAAATGGGTATGTTTGAAGGAATAGTGCTTCCAACAATGTTGTATGGTTGCGAGGCGTGGGTTATGAATAGAGTTGTGCGCAGGAGGATGGATGTGCTGGAAATGAGATGTTTGAGGACAATGTGTGGTGTGAGGTGGTTTGATCGAGTAAGTAACGTAAGGGTAAGAGAGATGTGTGGAAATAAAAAGAGCGTGGTTGAGAGAGCAGAAGAGGGTGTTTTGAAATGGTTTGGGCACATGGAAAGAATGAGTGAGGAAAGATTGACCAAGAGGATATATGTGTCGGAGGTGTAGGGAACGAGGAGAAGTGGGAGACCAAATTGAAGGTGGAAAGATGGAGTGAAAAAGATTTTGTGTGATCGGGGCCTGAACATGCAGGAGGGTGAAAGGAGGGCAAGGAATAGAGTGAATTGGATCGATGTGGTATACCGGGGTTGACGTGCTGTCAGTGGATTGAATCAGGGCATGTGAAGCATCTGGGGTGAACCATGGAAAGCTGTGTAGGTATGTATATTTGCGTGTGTGGACGTATGTGTATACATGTGTATGGGGGTGGGTTGGGCCATTTCTTTCGTCTGTTTCCTTGCGCTACCTCGCAAACGCGGGAGACAGCGACAAAGCAAAAAAAAAAAAAAAAAAAGAAATATATATATATATATATATATATATATATATATATATATATATATATATATATATATATATATAAATTATCGCCCATACACGCATATATTCATAAAAATACATATACAAATCAATGTATGAATACACATACGCAGACATATACATATATATGCATGTACATATTCATACTTGCTTGCCTTCATCTTGCCCCACAGGAAACATCATCGCTACCCCATGCTTCAGACAAAACAAACAGACAAAAAAGCCACATTCGTTCACAGTCTCTAGCTGTCATGTGTAATGCAGAGAAACCACAGCTCCCTTTCCACACCTACGTCCCACAGACCTTTCCTGGTTTACACCAGACGTTTCACATGCCCTGGTTCAGTCCATTGACAGCACGTCGACCCCGGTATACCACATCGTTCCAATTCATTCTCTTCCTTGCACTCCTTTCACCCTCCTGTATGTTCAGCCCCTATAGCTCAAAATCTTTTTCATTCCATCTTTCCAACTCCAGTTTGGTCTCCCTCTTCTCCATGTTCGCTCCAACTCTGACACATATATCCTCTTTGTCAATCTTCCCTCACTCAATCTCTCCACATGTCCAAACCATTTCAACATACCCTCTTCTGCTCTCTCAACCACACTCTTTTTATTTCCAAACATCTCTCACCCTTTCATTACTTGCTTAATCAAACAACCTCACACCACATATTGTCCTCAGACATTTCATTTCCAACACATCCACCTTCCTCCGCACAACCATGTAACATTGTTGGAACTACTATTCCTTCAAACATAACCTTTTTTGCTCTCCAAGATAACGTTCTCGCCTTCCTCACATTCTTCATCGCTCCCAGAACCTTCGCCCCCTTCCCCACTCCCAAATATCTAAAACACTTTACTTCCTCCATTTTTTTTCCTATTTAAACCTACATCCCAAATGATTTGCCCCTAAGCCCTAATGAACCAAATAACCTTGCTCTTATTCACGTTTACTCTCAACTTTCTCCTTTCACACACTTTCTCAAAATAAGTCACCAACTTCTGCAGTTTCTCATTCGAATCAGCCACTATAACTGTATCATCGGCTAACAACAGCTGACTTACTTCCTAGGCCCTCTTATCCCCAACAGACTATGTATACTCGCCCTCTCTCGTAGGACAGCAGCTCGACTGAAGCTTAACGAGGCGTCTTATCCGACAATCTACACGTCAGTCACACGTATAGTATTCTCTGACCACACCGCAACTACTTTCCTCAATACTTTCCCCAAGGGCTGATCTTTGGTTCTGCCACACTGACGCCCCTCCACGTGGCGTCAAATCCAATACCTTACCATGGTTCCGTTGCTGGCAACCTATAGTGGTGCACCACTACCTGCCACCCTTTCGAGAGCTTCAACAATCACCTCCAATCGGTATTTATCTATTCAGGAGGGACTATGGTCACTGTAACCACCTGTGATCGCAGGTTTCTCACAGGCTACAGCAGTCTCGTACAGGCCCACTCTGAGGAGGTTGACTGAGTCACTTTTTCCTAACTAATCGCTTTCTGCGTTACAGTTAAACTGAGAAAAGTTATTATCTTTATCTAACACATCAGATTTGCTGAAGCATCTAATTTTGTTACATATTAGTAACAGTTTCTCCTAACAGTCCTTTTTCTCAATATGGTTGCGTGACTTTTGCCAATTCATAATGCTATTTAATGGATGAGGAAGCCAAGACCGAAATGTCAGACAAGTGGTTGTTGAAAGTCAGCTTCCTGTTAACAATTGTCTTAAATAAAAGAAAACTTAAGATTATGACTATTTTGTTTGTTACGAGGAATCAATTCATTTTCTGTTGAGCTTTATGTGTGTAGGGTTTACGGTGAGTGTTGTCAGCTGGAGGACGCCCTCAGCTGCCTCTGATACTGGGAGTCGTGTGACTGAGTTGCCACTTGGTGTCTCATTGTGTGTTTGCGCAATTACCTTCTCTGAGTTACAGGAAGAGACCTTTACACTCGTGTTGCCCCGTCTGTTAACCTTGCATATACATACCATGTCTTTACTCCTATATATGTATGCGCGTGCACACACACACACACACACACATATACCCCAGCCTAAGCCAGGTACCCATTTATCGATTCGCCCCGAGGGGAGGATGAGCACGTAGATTGTATGCAGGCCGACTGTAATATCTAGGATTACACCCACTGCAGGTCCGACCCCGGGGTGGCCCATGCTGACTTATCTTCGGTAACGCTTACCACTACACTACGGAGGCCCACGTAAGTGTGTGTGTGTGTGTGTGTGTGTGTGTGTGTGTGTGTGTGTGTGTGTGTGTTTGTACATACATTATAGTTCGTTTGTAGTGCAAATGATTAACGATTATTAACCCAAGTTATCCAGCCTCAGATTGCCTTCTGTTTACCACTTACCCTGACATTCTGGAGAATATCCCGTCAGTTTTAGGTTCACTTGAGTGTGACTGATACAATGAGGTATCTTTACCCTGGGACTACATTACAGCATAACCGTCTGTCTGTCTCTCTCTCTCATTGATCATAAAAGTGTAAGTTAGTCGCCTGTGGTGAATCCTAAGCAATGGCGCCAGTTGATTTCATCTACCCATTAATGTAGGGTGGAGAAATACAGAACCTCACAGTGTATGTGAATGTAATCAGATTGCACAAAACTGATGTCACAACAAACGAGTTGCTGTTTTCTTAACTAACTGATGAGAACACTAAGATATTGTTGGAGTTGTCTTTTGATCTCTAAAACAACTTAGTGTTAAAAGCTTATACGAAGATATGAAAGCATTAGTAAAAGAAAAAGATGCAATGATTGTATGAGATTTTAAGTTTCATGTCAAAGACAGAATTAATCATAAGGTGACCACGAAAGACAGATGAAAAAAACAGCACACGGTTACTCTATGAAATTCCATACTGAGGTAATTAGCTTTCGTGAGACTGGTGAAGAACAGGTGAGAATAACCACAATATCATCACTTTAAAGAAAAAGACATGATAGTGCCAAATGCAGATTAGCATGCTATACTACAATGCTTCAGGATACTGGTAATGTAAACTGGATCAAACATATAGCCGCAAATACATTCAAAAAGCTGTGTTGTAGATGCAAATGTGAGATGCACCTTGAGACAGCTGATATTACCGGGAAGAAAACAAAAGAAACCACAATTATAGGGAATTTAGCCATCCCTAACATTAACTGGGATTCTATTTAACGCAAGGCCATGAGAGAGAGAGAGAGAGAGAGAGAGAGAGAGAGAGAGAGAGAGAGAGAGAGAGAGAGAGAGAGAGAGAGAGAGAGAGAGAGAGAGAGAGAGAGAGAGAGAGAGAATTAACAAATTCAACTGAAGATTTCTTTTCAAATGATGTGTTTCATGACCCCATGGAAGAAACAATATTTCAGATTCACTTTTGGCTACAAACACAGACCCAAGTTATTGCTTGTGTGAGAGCATTGAAAGTTACAGTCGGCAGCAGTTGCCGTAAACGTTAGGTTTACCGTAAATCTTCATTTTGACTTTCAAGGAAAATCATATGACGTCAGTTTTAGAACAGCCAGCTTCCATGAAATGCCTGAAAATATTAGCATTTTCAGATTCGATCAAGTCGTAAGAGTAGGGGATTTTTTTTTTTTGGCGGGGGTTTATATTAAAAAGGAATGACATCATTAGAGAGAAAAAGAGAAGTGACAGTGGAGAGATAACAGATTTCGTTCAAAATGAAAAAGGTAGACAGAAAATCCTGAGTAAGTGGAGAATCTGCAGGATCGTAGAATGTGTATGATGTTACAACGAGACTAGAGAAAGAAAATAAGAATTCATTAAAAGCGATTTTGAGAAAACCAATTCTGACGAATACATAAGGAGTAAGAAATATGTGGAAGCCCATTTCGTAAAGACAATGGAACCGAGTCAGGCAATAAGAAAACAAAATGATCTTCCCCTCCAGATGATTATTTCCATCCTGTGTTGAAAAGAATAATTAAGATAATCACAATCACAATATGTATTCTCAGGAACAGAAAATAAAAGATTAAACAGCAGTGAAATCCGCGAGAGAAGTGAGCCAACAAATATAATTTCCGAATACGGATACTCAAAAAAATGGCCAACATATATAATTTCCGAATACGGATACTCAAAAAAATAGCCAACACATATAATTTCCGAATACGGATACTCAAAAAAATAGCCAACATATATAATTTCCGAATACGGATACTCAATAAAATAGCCAACATATATAATTTCCGAATACGGATACTCAAAAAAATAGCCAACATATATAATTTCCGAATACGGATACTCAAAAAAATGGCCAACATATATAATTTCCGAATATAGATTTTCAAAAAATCGCTAAAGAAGAAAAAGTGCAAAATGACTGGAAGCTCCCGAACATAAGACCAATTTACAAACAACGAGGATAGAAGATGCGCTCATAACATCGACATATTATCTTACTTTGGTTCCCCCGAAAAGAAAGAAAACTGGGAATCAACGATAAATCTGTAAAATATTTCGATGATAAATTAGTAGCAAAATCAATGTGATTCCAAAACAAAACAAATAACTATGTTTAACGTATACCATCGAGCTCTGTGGTCATCTTGACTATCTGTGATTCTGAAATACTTTCCCAAAAACTTTCGATAAAGTACTATTAAAGATACTGTCACATAAGACTCAATCATATGACACAGGTAATCGAGTATGCACGTACACCACAGACTGAGTTATAGGAAGAAAACAAGAAGTAATACTCGGGGAAATCACTCAGCTGGTCAGCGTAACATGATGGGCACCACAAAGGTCAATAATGACAACAAATCATTATCATCCATATCAGTAATCTCGACACAGGTCAGACGACACGAAGTTAAGAAATAAAACCTTAACAGTCGATGACGGTTTCATGGTTCAGAGGGAATTAGACAAAAATGATACAGTGATAAATGCATGTCAAATGGACTTCAGTGTAAACAAATGCAAAATAACTAATTTCGGTGATTATGTTAGACATAAAAACAAGGTATTTGGAAAGATATTGATAGCAGTGCATGACATAATAGACCTTACTCTTATATGCCCCTGAGAAATCAAACAGAATGTTGGGTTTCATAGCTGGAAATGGAAACTATAAAATGCGAGACCAAATGGTCCATCTGTGCAACGCGCTCGGCGCATCACATTTAGAAGACGCTGAGCAGTTCTACTAAAAAAAAAAAAATTTGTATCACAGACGAAGAAAAAATAACCAGAACGAATCCAAACACCAGCAAGAGCAATAATTTCTTTACCCAGATATAAGCCTTATGAGGAATGACTCATCAACCTGAGTATATTTTCTGTAAAAAAATCTCACACTTCCATAGAGAATAAAAGAGCCTTTCATAATGCTCACTAATTTCGTTAATCATAACGTCTTTATGTTTGAGCTACAAATACCAGATATAAAGGTTTTAAGATAAAGGGAAGGAGATGGAATACAAACGTGTTCACTAGACTTGTAAAACACTGGAATAAACTAATATCAGATGGTGGCAAACCGAAGACTTTGATTACAACTAAAACAAGGGCTGGCATATACTGTTGTCAATACTGATTACATTATCCACGAATACGTCTGTTCAAAATTGACAGTATACAAAGGAGCTCAAACATCAGACTAGTGGGTCCCTTCGAGGCTGTTTGTGACAGTGCAATTACATCGGTAACTCAGAGATTAGTGCGTAAAAAGT
This sequence comes from Panulirus ornatus, assembly GCF_036320965.1. NCBI lineage: Eukaryota > Metazoa > Arthropoda > Malacostraca > Decapoda > Palinuridae > Panulirus > Panulirus ornatus. The sequence goes on along the minus strand of NC_092287.1, from coordinate 16,229,902 downwards.
AGGAAAGTATATAGAAAATTTGATCACAGAAATCTGCAAACCGTCTGTGTAACCACGGAAGCGCAAATAATGTTAGTCGTGGACTTGAAGCGAGATATTGATCAAGTTTATTCTTAAATGTATCTCTGGTATTGCTTTCAATCACATGTGTTAACAATCCAGTTGAAAGAAAAGTACTTCTCAATCGAGGTAAAACGCTGGCCGACGAGTTTATGTCCATAATTTCGAGTGAAATCAGGTGAATCAAGGCTTAAGTAGCTTGTTAGCTCGAGATTATCAAAACCTTTGAAAATTTAAGAATACCTGCATTTACCTGCATGAGATCACTTCTTAACCTTCTCCTTTCTAAGATAAATAGAATAAAATCGTTCAGTTGGCTCTCATAGGATTTGTAACTCAGTCTGGGAAATCAATTATGGTAGCTCAACGTTGTACTCTATTATGTCTGTGTGATCTTTCAAGCACAGTAAAGTAACCAAAATTGAATGCAATATTCGAGATAGGGAGTTAACAGTGAACTGTAATGAGTAAAGATAATTTTTCTCGATCGAAAGAATTGAAAGCCCCATCTATGAATCCAAGAATTTTGTTCGCCAGCCATGTGCCCAGTTCATTAGATAGTGTAAGTCAATTTGAAGCTACAGACGTCCAAGATCATTTATAGATTTATTTCCCAACTTAAGTTCATCTACACATTTTGGTGCTTTACAATGCGGTTCATTATGAACATCACTACTACAAATGAGAAATAGAACCGGTCTCAAGACTGATTCCTGTGGCACACCACTTTTTGCTTCTAACCATTCTGAGTTACTACCACTAACCAATTTCCTAACCACCGAAATACCGGCCCATCATTACCAAGTGATTGTAACTCTTGATGTGTTTCTTCATTGAATGCCATTTGAAATACCAGATAGATTACATCAACTGCTTTACTAGCATCATATTTGCTGATTACATCGTAAAAAGAACCAAACAGATTTGTCAGACATGAGTGATTTTGTAGAAAGCCATTGATCTGCGTGTATAACATGTACTGTACATTTATCTTTACAAATTAGCGCCTATGGGTTGATGGTCGATCACAATGTATCTACACTTCATACTTTCTCATAGAATTTCCATATCAGTATATTCTCTCTATGTTACCCAAACGGTCCTGCATAACGATTTTCCTGACACAGGAGGGTGTGGTGGGTGGGGAGTTACGACCCTATTATTTTTATGATCTCTTCTTAGACCATCAGGTCTGATACTCCTATCATTGCCCTTTACCTCACCACCATCTCCAACACTAAAAGAAGCGCCAACCACTACCACCACTACCATTACCTCTAACACTACCATCACTAACCTACCACTCCTATAATCATCAATACATATACCACAATCACCACTACTACTAAATCTATCTCTACCACCAGTACCATCAATACTACAACGATTTCTGCCATCAGTATCACAACTACTACTACAACCACTACCATCACAACTACCATCACCAGCACAGCTATCGCTTCCATTACTACCGACGACCACAAATGTTACCACTACCATCATCATACTAACAGCTTCACTACCACGACAGTACACCACTATAGCCATACACCACCACAACTAGCACACCACCACAACTAGCACACCACCACAACTAGCACACCACCACAACTAGCACACCACCACAACTAGCACACCACCACAACTAGCACACCATCACAACTAGCACACCACCACAACTAGCACACCACCACAACTAGCACACCATCACAACTAGCACACCACCACAACTAGCACACCACCACAACTAGCACACCACCACAACTAGCACACCACCACAACTAGCACACCACCACAACTAGCACACCACCACAACTAGCACACCACCACAACTAGCACACCACCACAACTAGCACACCACCACAACTAGCACACCATCACAACTAGCACACCACCACAACTAGCACACCACCACAACTAGCACACCACCACAACTAGCACACCACCACAACTAGCACACCACCACAACTAGCACACCACCACAACTAGCACACCATCACAACTAGCACACCACCACAACTAGCACACCACCACAACTAGCACACCACCACAACTAGCACACCACCACAACTAGCACACCACCACAACTAGCACACCACCACAACTAGCACACCACCACAACTAGCACACCACCACAACTAGCACACCACCACAACTAGCACACCACCACAACTAGCACACCACCACAACTAGCACACCACCACAACTAGCACACCACCACAACTAGCACACCACCACAACTAGCACACCACCACAACTAGCACACCACCACAACTAGCACACCATCACAACTAGCACACCACCACAACTAGCACACCACCACAACTAGCACACCATCACAACTAGCACACCATCACAACTAGCACACCATCACAACTAGCACACCACCACAACTAGTACACCACCACAACTAGTACACCACCACAACTAGCACACCACCACAACTAGCACACCATCACAACTAGCACACCACCACAACTAGCACACCACCACAACTAGCACACCATCACAACTAGCACACCATCACAACTAGCACACCATCACAACTAGCACACCACCACAACTAGTACACCACCACAACTAGTACACCACCACAACTAGCACACCACCACAACTAGCACACCATCACAACTAGCACACCATCACAACTAGCACACCACTACAACTAGCACACCATCACAACTAGTACACCACCACAACTAGCACACCACCACAACTAGCACACCATCACAACTAGCACACCACTACAACTAGCACACCATCACAACTAGCACACCACCACAACTAGCACACCATCACAACCACCTCACCACAAGACGTAGCACACTACGATAGCTATAACGCCACCACAATCAGCATACCACCACAGCCATGACGCCACCACAACCAGCACAAAATCACAATTGCCACAACAACCACCACATCACCAAAATAGCAAAACACCACAGCCAACACCATCACTGCCACAACCAGCACCATCACTACCACTTCCACCACTGTAACTACCACCAGAGCCATTGCTATCAACGCCACAGTCAGTGCCAACATCATCACTACCACCACCTAATGTAGCACCGGATAACCACGATCAACACACCAACCACAGTAGACACGACAACCACAGTTTCCACCACTACCATTTTTAACACCGCGGCCTCTACCATCATCACCCTGACAACTACCATCAACATGACAACTATTATTACTATCACTATCATCACTACCACGGCAACAACCATCATTACCCTGACAACCACCATCAGCATGACAACCATCAACACCACTTTAATCATCAACATATCATCACCCTGACACATAACCACAATCAATACCACAACTATCATTACCAGCACAGTGCGCCACCATCACCACTGACAACCATCCACTCAGTTCTAAAACACACACACACACACACACACACACACACACACACACACACACACACACACACACAAACACACACACACACAAACACATTTATTTGCAGTTTCCAGCGTTATTGAGGTAGCGCCAGGAACAAAGAAAAAAAAGGCCGCATTCGCTCTTATGCAATCTGTAGTTGTCATGGATAATGCACCGAAAACTACAGCCCCTATTTACAACCAGGCCCCGCAGACCTTTCCATAGTTTACCCCGGATGCCTCATATTCCCTGATTCAACCGAGTGACAGTACGTTCCCCCATCTATACCACATCTTTCCAATTCACTTTATCCCGTGCTCATCTTTTACCCTCCAGCATTTTCAGGCCCCGATCACTCAATCTCACGCAATCTTTCCATCACTCAGGTCTTCCCCTTTCTCCATGTTCGCTTCACTTTTGACACATATATATCTTCTTCGTTAGCATTTTACTCATTCTCTCCCTGTGTCCAAACAATTTCAGCACACCCTCTTCTGCTTTCTCAACCACACTCTTCTTTTTACCACATCACTACACATCTCTCTTATCCTTTTATTATAGGCTCAGTCAAACCACTTCACATATATTGTTCTCAAACATTTCATATCCAACATCTCAAACCTACTCAGCACAGTCACATATATAACACAATTCTCGCATCCATACAATATTATTCGGACTACAACATCTTCAAACGTGCCCATTTTCGCCCTTCCAGAAAACTTCCTCTCCTGCTACATAGTCTTCACTGCTCCTAGATCATTGCCCTCTCACCTACTCTGAGTCACTTCCGCTTCCATGATTCCATTTAATGCCATGTCTACTCCAAGACATCTAAAACACTTCGCTTCCTCCAGATTTTCTCCATTCAATCCTACATCCCAACTAACCTGTCCCTTAACCCTGCTGAGCCTAATAACCTTGCTTTTATTCATATTTGCTCTCAGTTTGCTACATTCACAAGCTCTTCTAAATTCAGTCAAAAAATGCTGCAGATTCTCACTCGAATCAACCGCCAGAATTGTATCAACAACCAATAACTGACACTCCCGCCCCCCCTCACTTCATACAGAATGACCGCTCACTCTTTTCTCTATGACACTTACATTTACGTATTATCATAAATTTCCATAATGATCCATCCATCTATCTATATATCAATCTATCTATATGGACCTCCGTGGTATAGCGGTTACCGCTGCTGACTGACTTTCACGGGCCGCCTAAGATCAAATCCACGTATGTTTGAATGCTGCTCGTAGCACCTGGTCCACCCAACTGTTTATCCTACCCTGGGGGCTGGTCGATAAAATAGATAACTGGATTTGGGTAGGATCATTGTATTGAATGGAGTAATGCCATCTCAGTTATCAACTCCAGTACCACGAGAAAAACTAAATCTTCTATTTTTGAATACTCAAAGAATCATAACATTAATATTAATGAAGGTCTATACAAATTACATATTTTTATTGTTGATAAAATTTGTAAACAATTCCCCTTCTTGTCCATGTAATAATTTTATGATACCCTTGTTGTCTGTCTTGGACAATCACGTGTTTACCAAGTGGCGTCCTCGCTACGTCTCTTCGTTTTATATCAGCTGACTTATATTTCTTTCTTGTATCTCCCCTGATGATGTCATTTTTCAGAAGAAGGAACAGAGAAGGGAGCCAAGTGAGGATTTCAGTCAAAGGCTGAGTCGTCTGTTCTTAACGCTACCTCGCTAACGCGGAAAATGGCGAATTGTATAAAAGAATATATATATATATATATATATATATATATATATATATATATATATATATATATATATATATATATATATATATATATATATATATATATATATATATATGTTGGAAAGGCTCTATTCGCCATTTCCCGCATCAGCGGGGTAGCGTTAAGAACAGAGGACTGGGCCTCTGAGGAAACATCCTCATCCGGCCCCCTTCTCTGTTCCTTCCTTTGGAAAATTAAAAAAAAAAAAAAACGAGAGGGGAGGATTTCCAGTCCCCCGCTCCCTTCCCTTTTAGTCGCCTTCTACGACACGCAGGGAATACATGGGAAGTATTCTTTCTCCCCTATCCCCAGGGATAATATATATATATATATATATATATATATATATATATATATATATATATATATATATATATATATATATATATATATATATATATATATATATATATTGGAAAGGACGAGAAGCGGTGTTTTCAACGTGGTGTGTCCCTGGGGATAGGGGAGAAAGAATACTTCCCACGTATTCCCTGCGTGTCGTAGAAGGCGACTAAAAGGGGAGGGAGCGGGCGGCTGGAAATCCTCCCCTCTCGTTTTTTTTTTTAATTTTCCAAAAGGGGGAACAGAGAAGAGGGCCAGGTGAGGATATTCCCTCTAAGGCCCAGTCCTCTGTTCTTAACGCTACCTCGCTAACGCGGGAAATGGCGAATAGTATGAAAAAAAAAAATGCTGGAAAGGATCACAATTTTGCGCGTGATCAAGATATTCCTATGAGTTTCATTTTCCCCGTGGACTCATAGGAATATATATATATATATATATATATATATATATATATATATATATATATATATATATATATATATATATATATATATATATATATATATATATATATGTATATATATATATACATATATATATATATATATATATATATATATATATATATATATAAATATACGAACATAGTATATAGAAACGCGCACCTTCATAGAACATACAAACCTCCAACAGCCAGGATCGAACCTGGGACCCCTGTGCAAGAGGCGGGAATGCTAACCGCTAGGCTTTGGGCCTGGCTAATAGGAAATGATTATTCGAATACTATGTACTCGAATACCCTTCGTCTCATATTGATGAGCAACGGGGTCTACACCGGTCATTTCCCAACAGGCGCACATAGCCAGCTGATAGCATTTTACCGAACCTAACTGTACAACGCAGAGGTATATGAATACGAATATAGTGCATAGAAACGCGCACCTTCATAGAACATACAAACCTCCAACAGCCGGGATCGAACCCGGGACCCCTGTCCAAGAGGCAGGAATGCTAACCGCTGGGCTATGGGCCTGGATAATAGGAAATAACTATTCGAATACTATGTACTTGAATACCCTTCGTCTCACATTGGTGAGCAACGGGGTCTACACCAGTCATTTCCCAACAGGCGCACATAGCCAGCTGATAGCATTTTACCGAACCTAACTGTACAACGCGGAGGTATATGAATACGAACATACAGCATAGAAACGCGCACCTTCATAGAACATACAAACCTTCAACAGCAAGGATCGAATCTGGGACCCCTGTGCAGGAGGCGTGAATGCTAACCGCTTGTTATTTCCTATTAGCCAGGCCTATAGCCTAGCGGTTAACATTCCCGCCTCTTGCACAGGGGTCCCGGGATCGATCCTGGATGTTGGATGTTTGTATGTTCTATGAAGGTGCAGATATAGGGTGTTTTGGTCGAGGTGGAGTGCGAAGTAAGAGGATCAGGGAGAATGGTTTGTTAAACAGACAAGAGGAAGTGTAAGCTTTGCGGAAGATGAAAGCCGGCATGGCGGCGGGTTTGGATGCTATTGCAGTGGGATTTATTAAAAGGGGGGGGGCACTGTGTTGTTGGTTGGTTGGTGAGGATATTCAATGTATGTATAACTGAGGGTGAAGTGCCTTAGGATTGGCGAATGCATGAGTAGTGCCATTGTACAAAGGCAAAGGGGATAAAGGTGAGTGTTCAAATTACAGAGGTATGAGTTTGCTGAGTATTCCAGGGAAATTATATGGGAGGGTATTGAATGAAAGGCTAATGGCATGTATAGAGCATCAGAATGGGGAAGAGACCTGTGGTTTCAGAAGTGGTAGACGATGTGTGGATCAGGTGTTTGCTTTGAAGAATGTGTATGTGAGTAATACTTAGAAAAACAAATGGAGCTGGTGAGTGAGTTTGTTAAATTGTGTGAAAGAAAAAAGCTGAGAGTAAATGTAAATAAGAGCAAGATTATTAGGTACAGTAGGGTTGAGGGATAAGTCAACTGGGAGGTAAGTTTGAATGGAGAAAATCTGGAGGAAGTGAAGTGCTTTAGATATCTGGAAGCGGATTTGGCAGCGGATGGAACCATGGAAGTGGAAGTGAGTCACAGGGTGGAGGAGGGGGCGAAGGTTCTGGGAGCGTTGAAGAATGTGCTGAAGGCGAGAACATTATCTCGGAAAACAGAAGTGGGTATGTTTGAAGGAATAGTGGTTCCAACAATGTTATATGGTTGCGAGGCATTGGCTATAGATAGGATTGTGCGGAGGAGGGTGGATGTGTTGGAAATGAGATGTTTGAGGACAATATGAGGTGTGAGGTGGTTTGATCGAGTAAGTAATGAAAGGGTAAAAGAGATGTGTGGTAATAAAAAGAGTGTAGTTGAGAGAGCAGAAGAGGGTGTATTAAAATAGTTTGGTCAAATGGAGAAAATGAGTGAGGAAAGATTGACAAAGAGGATATATGTGTCAGAGGTGGAGGGAACGAGAAGTGGGAGACCAAATTGAAAGTGGAAGGATGGAGTGAAAAGGATTTTGATCGATCGGGGCCTGAACATACAGGAGGGTGAAAGGCGTGCAAGGAAGAGAGCGAACTGAAATAATGTGATATACCGGGGTCGACGTGCTGCCAATGGATTGAACCAGGGCATGTAAAGTGTATCGGGGAAACCATAGAAAGTTTTGTAGGGCCTAGATGTGGAAAGGGAGCTGCGGTTTCGGTGCATTATACATGACAGCTAGAGACTGAGTGTGAACGATGTGGCCTTTGTTGTCTTTTCCTAGCGCTACCTTGCGCGCGTGCATAGGGAGGGGGAGTGCCATTTCATGTGTGGCGGGGCGGCGACGGGAATGGCTGAGGGCAGCAAGTATGACTATGCAAATGGGTAAATATGTATTTGTGTGTGTATGCATATGTATTTATACATTGAAATGCATAGGTATGTATATGTTCGTGCGTGGGCGTGTATGTATATTCATGTGTATGTGGGTGGGTTGGGCCATTATTTCGTCTGTTTCCTTGCGCTACCTCACTAACGTGGGAGACATATCTATATACATCTATCTATCTATCTATCTATCTATCTATCTATCTATCTATATATATATATATATATATATATATATATATATATATATATATATATATTTTCTTTTTTTTCATTTCGTTTTGTCGCTGTCTCCCGCGTTTGCGAGGTAGCGCAAGGAAGCAGACGAAAGAAATGGCCCAACCCACCCACATACACATTCATATACATACACGTCCACACACGCAAATATACATACCTAAACATCTCAATGTACACATATATATATACACACACAGACATATACATATATACACATGTACATAATTCATACAGTCTGCCTTTATTAAATCCCATCGCCACCTCGCCACACATGGAATAACATCCCCCTCCCCCTTCATGTGTGCGAGGCAGCGCTAGGAAAAACACCAAAGGCCCCATTCGTTCACACTCAGTCTCTAGCTGTCATGTAATAATGCCCGAAACCACAGCTCCCTTTCCATATCCAGGCCCCACACAACTTTCCATGGTTTACCCCAGACGCTTCACATGCCCTGGTTCAATCCATTGACAGCAGGTCGACCCGGGTATACCACATCGATCCAATTCACTCTATTAATTGCCCACCTTTCACCTTCCTGCATGTTCAGGCCCCGATCACTCAAAATCTTTTTCACTCCATCTCTCCACCTCCAATTTGGTCTCCCACTTCCACTCGTTCCCTCCACCTCCGACACATATATGCTCTTGGTCAATCTTTCCTCACTCATTCTCTCCATGTGCCCAAACCATTTCAAAACACCCTCTTCTGCTCTTTACACCACGCTCTTTTTATTTCCACACATCTCTCTTACCCTTACATTACTTACTCGATCAAACCACCTCACACCACATATTGTCCTCAAACATCTCATTCCCAGCATATCCACCCTCCTGCGCACAACTCTATCCATAGCCCACGCCTCGCAACCATACAACATTGTTGGAACCACTATTCCTTCAAACATACCCATTTTTGCTTTCCGAGATAATGTTCTCGACTTCCACAGATTCTTCAAGGCTCCCGGGATTTTCGCCCCCTCCCCCACCCTATGATTCACTTCCGCTTCCATGGTTCCATCCGCTGCCAGATCCACTCCCACATATCTAAAACACTTTACTTCCTCCAGTTCTTCTCCATTCAAACTTACCTCTCAGTTGACTTGACCCTCAACCCTACTGCACCTAATAACCTTGCTCTTCTCATTTACTCTTAACTTTCTTTTTTCACACACTTTACCAAACTCAGCCACCTGCTTCTGCAGTTTCTCACATGATTCAGCCACCAGCACTGTATCATAAGCGAACAACAACTGACTCACTTCCCAAGCTCTCTCATCCACAACAGACTGCATCCACAACAGACTCTTGCATTCACCTCCCTAACAACCCATCCATAAACAAATTAAACAACCATGGAGACATCACACACCCCTGCCGCAAACCTACATTCACTGAGAACCAATCACTTTCCTCTCTTCCTACACGTACACATACCTTACATCCTCGATAAAAACTTTTCACTACTTCTAACAACTAGCCTCCCACACCATATATTCTTAGTTCCTTCCACAGAGCATCTCTATCAATTCTATCATATGCCTTCTCCATATCCATAAATGCTACATACAAATCCATTTGCTTTTCTAAGTATTTCTCATCTACATTCTTCAAAGCAAACACCTGATCCACACATCCTCTACCACTTCTAAAACCACACTGCTCTTCCCCAATCTGATGCTCTGTACATGCCTTCACCCTCTCAATCAATACCCTCTCATATAATTTACCAGGAATACTTAACAAACTTATACCTCTGTAATTTGAGCACTCACTGTTATCCCCTTTGCCTCTGTACAATGGTACTATGCAAGCATTCCGCCAATCCTCAGGTACCTCACCATGAATCATGCATACATTAAATAACCTTACCAACCAGTCAACAATTCAGTCACCACCTTTTTTAATAGATTCCACTGCAATACCATCCAAACCTGCTGCCTTGCCGGCTTTCATTTTCCGCAAAGCTTTTACTACCTCTTCTCTGTTTACCAAATCATTTTCCCTAACTCTCTCACTTTGCACACCACCTCGACCAAAACACCCTACATCTGCCACTCTATCATCAAACACATTCAACAAACCTTCAAAATACTCACTCCATCTCCTTCTCACATCACCACTACTTGTTATCACCTCCCTATTAGCCCCCTTCACTGAAGTTCCCAATTGCTCTCTGGTCTTACGCTCATAACTTATATTTATTTATTTATTTTTTGTGCTTTGTCGCTGTCTCCCGCCTTTGCGAGGTAGCGAAGGAAACAGACGAAAGAAATGGCCCAACCTACACCCATACACATGTATATACATATACGTCCACACGAGGAAATATACATACCTATACATCTCAATGTACATATATATATATACACACACAGACACATACATATATACACATGCACACAATTCATACTGTCTGCCTTTATTCATTCCCATCGCCACATGACATCCCCCTCCCCCCTCATGTGTGCGAGGTAGCGCTACTAAGAGACAACAAAGGCCCCATTCGTTCACACTCAGTCTCTAGCTGTCATGCAATAATGCCCGAAACCACAGCTCCCTTTACACATCCAGGCCACACACAACTTTCCATGGTTTACCCCAGACGCTTCACATGCCCTGATTCAATCCATTGATAGCATGTCGACCCCGGTATACCACATCGATCCAATTTGCTCAATTCTTTGCCCGCCTTTCACCCTCCTGAATGTTCAGGCCCCGATCACTTAAAATCTTTTTCACTCCATCTTTCCACCTCCAATTTGGTCTCCCACTTCTCGTTCCCTCCACCTCCGACATATATATCCTCTTGGTCAATCTTTCCTCACTCATTCTCTCCATGTTCCCAAACCATTTCAAAACACCCTCTTCTGGTCTCTCAACCACGCTCTTTCTATTTCCACACATCTCTCTTACCCTTACATTACTTACTCAATCAAACCACTTCACACCACATACTATCCTCAAACGTCTCATTTCCAGCACATCCACCCTCCTGCGCACAACTCTATCCATAGCCTACGCCTCGCAACCATACAACATTGTTGGAACCACTATTCCATCAAACATACCCATTATTGCTCATATATATATATATATATATATATATATATATATATACATATATGTATATATATATATATATATATATATATATATATCGAACATACAAACGTCCAACAGCCAGGATCGAACCTGGGACCCCTTGTGCAAGAGGCAGGCATGCTAACCGCTAGGCTAAGGGACTGTATAATAGGAAACAACTATTCGAAATACTAAGTACTCGAATACCCTTCGTCTCTCACAATGGTAAGACGAAAGGTATTCGAATACTTAGTATTTCGAATAGTTGTTTCCTATTATACAGTCCCTTAGCCTAGTACTCGAATACCCTTCGTCTCTCACAATGGTAAGACGAAGGGTATTCGAATACTTAGTATTTCGAATAGTTGTTTCCTATTATACAGTCCCTTAGCCTAGCCGTTACATGCCTGCCTCTTGCGCAAGGGGTCCCAGGTTCGATCCTGGCTGTTGGAGGTTTGTATGTTCTATGAAGGTGCCCGTTCATATACACTTTATTCGTATATATATATATATATATATATATATATATATATATATATATATATATTCATTCATCTTTTTATTTTGCTTTGTCGCTGTCTCCCGCGTTTGCGAGGTAGCGCAAGGAAACAGACGAAAGAAATGGCCCAACCAACCCCATGCATAATGTATATACATACACGTCCACATACGCAAATATACATACCTATACATCTCAATGTACACATAAATATACACACACAGACACATATATACTCATACACACAATTCAAATTGTCTGCCTTTATTCATTCCCATTGCCACCTCGCCACACATGGAATACCATCCCCCTCCCCCTCATGTGTGCGAGGTAGCACTAGGAAAAGACAACAAAAGCCCCATTCGTTCACACTCAGTCTCTAGCTGTCATGCAATATAGCCCGAAACCACAGCTCCCTTTCCACATCCAGGCCCCACACAACTTTCCATGGTTTACCCCAAACGCTTCACATGCCTTGATTCACTCCACTGACAGCACGTCAACCACGGTATACCGCATTGATCCAATTCACTCTATTCCTTGCCCTCCTTTCACCCTCCTCCATGTTCAGGCCCCGATCACACAAAATCTTTTTCACTCCATCTTTCCACTTCCAATTTGGTCTCCCACTTCTCCTCGATCCCTCCACCTCCGACACATATATGCTCTTGGTCAATCTTTCCTCACTCATTCTCTCTATGTGGCCAAACCATTTCAAAACACCCTCTTCTGCTCTCTCAACCACGCTCTTTTTATTTCCACACATCTCTCTTACCCTTACATTACTTACTCGATCAAACCACCTCACACCACAGCATTTATGGATCTGGGGAAGGCATATGATAGAGTTGATAGAGATGCTCTGTGGAAGGTTTTAAGAATATATGGTGCGGGAGGCATGTTGTTAGAAGCAGTGAAAAGTTTTTTCGAGGATGTAAGGCATGTGTACGTGTAGGAAGAGAGGAAAGTGATTGGTTCTCAGTGAATGTAGGTTTGCGGCAGGGGTGTGTGATGTCTCCATGGTTGTTTAATTTATTTATGGATGGGGTTGTTAGGGAGGTGAATGCAAGAGTTTTGGAAAGAGGGGCAAGTATGAAGTCTGTTGTGGATGAGAGAGCTTGGGAAGTGAGTCAGTTGTTCGCTGATGATACAGGGCTGGTTGCTGATTCGGGTGAAAAACTGCAGAAGCTGGTGACTGGGTTTGGTAAAGTGTGTGAAAGAAGAAAGTTAAGAGTAAATGTGAATAAGAGCAAGGTTATTAGGTACAGTAGGGTTGAGGGTCAAGTCAATTGGGAGGTAAGTTTGAATGGAAAAAAACTGGAGGAAGTTAAGTGTTTTAGATATCTGGGAGTGGATCTGGCAGCGGATGGAACCATGGAAGCAGGAGTGAATCATAGGGTGGGGGAGGGGGCGAAAATCCTGGGAGCCTTGAAGAATGTGTGGAAGTCGAGAACTTTATCGCTTAAAGCTAAAATGGGTATGTTTGAAGGAATAGTGGTTCCAACAATGTTGTATGGTTGCGAGGCGTGGGTTGATTAGAAAGGGTAGTGAGTGGTGGGATGAAGAAGTAAGATTATTAGTGAAAGAGAAGAGAGAGGCATTTGGACGATTTTTGCAGGGAAAAAATGCAATTGAGTGGGAGATGTATAAAAGAAAGAGAAAGGGGGTCAAGAAAAAGGTGCAAGAGGTGAAAAAGAGGGCAAATGAGAGTTGGGGTGAGAGAGTATCATTCAATTTTAGGGAGAATAAAAAGATGTTCTGGAAGGAGGTAAATAAAGTGAGTAAGACAAGGGAGCAAATGGGAACTTTAGTGAAGGGCGCAAATGGGGAGGTGATAACAAGTAGTGGTGATGTGAGAAGGAGATGGAATGAGTATTTTGAAGGTTTGTTGAATGTGTTTGATGATAGAGTGGCAGATATAGGGTGTTTTGGTCAAGGTGGTGTGCAAAGTGAGAGGGTTAGGGAAAATGATTTGGTAAACAGAGAAGAGGTAGTAAAAGCTTTGCGGAAGACGAAAGCAGGCAAGGCAGCAGGTTTGGATGGCATTGCAGTGGAATTTATTGAAAAAGGGGGTGACTGTATTATTGACTGGTTGGTAAGGTTATTTGATGTATGTATGACTCATGGTGGGGTGCCTGAGGATTGGCGGAATGCGTGCATAGTGCCATTGTACAAAGGCAAAGGGGATAAGAGTGAGTGCTCAAATTACAGAGGTATAAGTTTGTTGAGTATTCCTGGTAAATTATATGGGAGGGTATTGATTGAGAGGGTGAAGGCATGTACAGAGCATCAGATTAGGGAAGAGCAGTGTGGTTTCAGGAGTGGTAGAGGATGTGTGGATCAGGTGTTTGCTTTGAAGAATGTATGTGAGAAATACTTAGAAAAGCAAATGGATTTGTATGTAGCATTTATGGATCTGGAGAAGGCATATGATAGACTTGATAGAGATGCTCTGTGGAAGGTATTAAGAATATATGGTGTGGGAGGCAAGTTGTTAGAAGCAGTGAAAAGTTTTTATCGAGGATGTAAGGCATGTGTATGTGTAGGAAGAGAGGAAAGTGATTGGTTCTCAGTGAATGTAGGTTTGCGGCAGGAGTGTGTGATGTCTCCATGGTTGTTTAATTTGTTTATGGATGGGGTTGTTAGGGAGGTGAATGCAAGAGTTTTGGAAAGAGGGGCAAGTATGAAGTCTGTTGGGGATGATAGAGCTTGGGAAGTGAGTCAGTTGTTCGCTGATGATACAGCGCTGGTGGCTGATTCATGTGAGAAACTGCAGAAGCTGGTGACTGAGTTTGGTAAAGTGTGTGAAAGAAGAAAGTTAAGAGTAAATGTGAATAAGAGCAAAGTAATTAGGTACAGTAGGGTTGAGGGTCAAGTCAATTGGGAGGTAAGTTTGAATGGAGAAAAACTGGAGGAAGTAAAGTGTTTTAGATATGTGGGAGTGGATCTGGCAGCGGATGGAACCATGGAAGCAGAAGTGGATCATAGGTTGGGGGAGGGGGCGAAAATCCTGGGAGCCTTGAAGAATGTGTGGAAGTCGAGAACATTATCTCGGAAAGCAAAAATGGGTATGTTTGAAGTAACAGTGGTTCCAACAATGTTGTATGGTTGCCAGGCGTGGGCTATGGATAGAGTTGTGCGCAGGAGGATGGATGTGCTGGAAATGAGATGTTTGAGGACAATGTGTGGTGTGATGTGGTTTGATCGAGTAAGTAACGTAAGGGTAAGAGAGATGTGAGGAAATAAAAAGAGCGTGGTTGAGAGAGAAGAAGAGGGTGTTTTGAAATGGTTTGGGCACATGGAGAGAATGAGAGAGGAAAGATTGACCAAGAGCATATATGTGTCGGAGGTGGAGGGAACGAGGAGAAGTGGGAGACCAAATTGGAGGTGGAAAGATGGAGTGAAAAAGATTTTGAGTGATCGGGGCCTGAACATGCAGGAGGGTGAAAGGCGGGCAAGGAATAGAGTGAATTGGATCGATGTGGTGTACCGGGGTTGACGTGCTGTCAGTGGATTGAATCAGGGCATGTGAAGCGTCTGGGGTAAACCATGGAAAGTTGTGTGAGGCCTGGATGTGGAAAGGGATCTGTGTTTTCAGGCATTATTGCATGAGAGCTAGAGACTGAGTGTGAACGAATGTGGCCTTTGTTGTCTTTTCCTAGTGCTACCTCGCACACATGAAGGGGGAGGGGGATGGTATTCCATGTGTGGCGAGGTGGCGATGGAAATGAATAAAGGTAGACAGTGTGAATTGTGTGCATGGGTATATATGTATGTGTGTGTGTGTGTATATATATATGTGTACATTGAGATGTATAGGTATGTATATTTACGTGTGTGGACATGTATGTATACCCATGTGTATGGGGGTGGATTGGGACATTTCTTTCGTCTGTTTCCTTGCGCTACCTCGCAAACGCGGGAGACAGGGACAAAGCAAAATGACAATAAATATATATATATATATATATATATATATATATATATATATATATATATATATATATATATATATATATGTCATTTATGTTTTTTTTATATCTTGTCGCTGTCTCCCGCGTTAGCAAGGTAACGCAAGGAAAAATTGCCCGACCCGCCCACATACACATGTATATACATACAAGCTCACGCACGCAAACATATGTACCCATACATTTCAATGTATGCATACATATACACAGTTACACTTGCACATATTCATACTTACTACCCTCAGTCATTCTCGTCGCCATCCTGCCACACATGAAATGGCATCCTCCCCCCGTCGCACGCGCGCGAGGTAGAGCCAGGAATTGACAACAAAGGCCTCATTCGTTCATATATATGTATATATATATATATATATATATATATATATATATATATATATATATATATATATACATATATATATATATATATATATATATATATGTATATATATATATATATATATATATATATATATATATATATGTATACATTTATATTTATATATATATATATATATATATATATATATATATATATATATATATATATATATATATATATATATATATATATATATATATATATATATATATATATATATATATTCATTTTTTTTTTTTGCTTTGTCGCTGTCTCCCGCGTTTGCGAGGTAGCGCAAGGAAACAGACGAAAGAAATGGCCCAACCCACCCCCATACACATGTATATACATACGTCCACACACGCAAATATACATACCTACACAGCTTTCCATGGTTTACCCCAGACGCTTCACATGCCCTGATTCAATCCAGTGACAACAACACGTCAACCCCGGTATACCACATCGATCCAATTCACTCTATTCCTTGCCCTCCTTTAACCCTCCTGCATATTCAGGCCCCGATCACACAAAATCTTTTTCACTCCATCTTTCCACCTCAAATTTGGTCTCCCACTTCTCCTCGTTCCCTCCACCTCCGACACATATATGCTCTTGGTCAATCTTTCCTCACTCATTCTCTCCATGTGCCCAAACCATTTCAAAACACCCTCTTCTACTCTCTCAGCCACGCTCTTTTTATTTCCACATATCTCTCTTACCCTTACTTACTTACTCGATCAAACCACCTCACACCACACATTGTCCTCAAACATCTCATTTCCAGCACATCCATCCTCCTGCGCACAACTCTATCCATAGCCCACGCCTGGCAACCATACAACATTATTGGAACCACTATTCCTTCAAACATACCCATTCTTGCTTTCCGAGATAATGTTCTCGACTTCCACACATTCTTCAAGGCTCCCAGGATTTTCGCCCCCTCCCCCAACCTATGATCCACTTCCGCTTCCATGGTTCCATCCGCTGCCAGATCCACTCCCAGATATCTAAAACACTTTACTTCCTCCAGTTTTCTCCATTCAAACTTACCTCCCAATTGACTTGACCCTCAACCCTACTGTACCTAATTACCTTGCTCTTATTCACATTTACTCTTAACTTTCTTTTTTCACACACTTTACCAAACTCAGTCACCAGCTTCTGCAGTTTCTCATATGAATCAGCCACCAGCGCTGTATCATCAGCGAACAACAACTGACTCACTTCCCAAGCTCTCTCATCCCCAACAGACTTAATACTTGCCCCTCTTTCCAAAACTCTTGCAATCACCTCCCTAACAACCCCATCCATAAACAAATTAAACAACCATGGAGACATCACACACCCCTGCCGCAAACCTACATTCACTGAGAACCAATCACTTTCCTCTCTTCCTACACATACACATGCCTTACATCCTCGATAAAAACTTTTCACTGCTTCTAACAACTTGCCTCCCACACCATATATTCTTGATACCTTCCACAGAGCATCTCTATCAACTCTATCATATTCATTCTCCAGATCCATAAATGCTACATACAAATCCATTTGCTTTTCTAAGTATTTCTCACATACATTCTTCAAAGCAAACACCTGATCCACACATCCTCTACCACTTCTGAAACCACACTGCCTTTCCCCAATCTGATGCTCTGTACATGCCTTCACCCTCTCATTCAATACCCTCTCATATAATTTACCAGGAATACTTAACAAACTTATACCTCTGTAATTTGAGCACTCAACCTGTTATCTACCTCTTGCCCTCTGTACAATGGGACATGCAAGCATTCCGCCAATACCTCAGGTACCTCACCATGAATCATGCATACATTAAATAACCTTACCAACCAGTCAACAATTCAGTCACCACCTTTTTTAATAGATTCCACGCAAAAACCATCCAAACTCTGCCCTTGCCGGCTTTCCCATTTCCGCAAAGCTTTTACCTATACCTCGTCTCTGTTTTACCAAAACATTTTCCCTAACTCTCTCACTTTGCCACCACCTCGACCAAACAAACCCTACATCGCACTCTATCATCAAACACAATTCAACAAACCTTCCAAAATACTCACACCATCTCCTCTCACATCACCACTACTTGTTATCACCTCCCTATTAGCCCCTTCACTGAAGTTCCAATTGCCTCTGTCCTTAAACGCACATAACGTTATATTTAAATATTTAATTGTTGTGCTTTGTCGCTGTCCTCCCGCCTTTGCGAGGTAGCGAAGGAAACAGACGAAGAAATGGCCCAACCTACACCCATAACCTCATGTATTACATTTACGTCCTACACGAGGAAGTTTACATACCCTATATCATCTCAATGTACATATATATATATACACACACAGCCACATACATATATACACAATGCAACACAATTCATACTGTCTGCCTTATTCATTCCCATCGCCACATGACACCCCCCTCCCCCCTCATGTGTGCGAGGTAGCGCTACTAATAGACCAACAAAAGGGCCCCCCCCCCCCCCCCCCATTCGTTCACACTCAGACTCTAGCTGTCATGCAAAAAATGCCCGAAACCACAGCTCCACTATTACACATCCAGGCCACACACCAACTTTATCCATGTGATTACCCCCCATACGCTTCACATGCCCTGATAAATCCATAGATAGCATGTCCGACCCGGTAAAATACCACATCGTATCCAATTGTCTCAATTCTTTGCCCGCCTTTATCACCCTCCTGAATGTTTCATGGCCCCCGATCATTACAATCTTTTTCACACCTCTTTCCACCTTCCAAATTGTGTCACCCACTTCTCTGTACCCACCACCTCCGACAATAAATATCCTCTTGGTCAATCTTATCCTCACACATTCTCCTCCATGTACCCAAACCATTTTCAAAACACACTCTTCTTTTTCCTCTCAACCACGCTCCTTTCAATTACTCCACACACATCTCTCTTACCCTTACGATTACATACTCAATCAAGACCCACTTCACACACTTACTACCTCAAACGTCTCATTTCCAGCACAACCCTCCACCCTCCGCGCACAACTCTATCCATAGCCTACGCCTCCTCACCATACAACATTGTTGGAACCACAATTCCATCAAACATACCCAATATAGTCTATAGATATATATATATTATATAATATATATATATACATATTGTAATTATATATAATATATAATCTATAATATATATAGTCGAACATACAAACGTCCAACAGCCAGGATCCGAACTGACCCACCATGTTCAAGATGCAAGGCATGCTAACCGTCTAGGCTATGTGACTGTATAATAGGAAACAACTATTTCGAAATAATAATACTCGAATACCTTCGTCCCTCACAATGGAAAACCGAAAGGTAATCGAATACACCTTAGTATTTCGAATATTTGTTTCCTATTAACAGTCCTTAGCCTAGTACTCGAATACCTTCGTCCTCTCCCAATGGTAAGACGAAGGGTATTCGAATAACTTAGTATTTCGAATAGTTGTTTCCTATTATACATCCCTTAGCCAAGCCGTTACATGCCTGCCTCTTGCGCAATGGTTCCCCAGTTCGATCCTGGCCTGTTGGAGAGGTTTGTAAGTTCTATGAAGTTGGCCAGTTCATCATTAACACTATAATTCGTATTATAGATATATAAATATATACAAAATATAAAATATAAATATATATTCATTCATGCTTTTTTATTTCTTTGTCGCTGAGCCTCCCGCGTTTGCGAGGTAGCGCAAAGGAATCAGATCAAGAAATGGCCTCAACCAACGCCCATGCATATGTAAATACATACACTACCCACATACGCAATATACATACCTATACACTCTCAATGTAACCATAAATAATACACACACAGACACATATCTACTCAAAAACACAATACAAATTTGACTGCCTTTATTCATTCCCATCGCCACATGACTCCCCTCCCCCCTCATGTGTGCGAGGTCTAGCGCTACTAAGGACAACAAAGGCCCCATCGTTCACACTCAGTCTCTAGCTGTCATGCAATAATGCCCTGAAACCCAGCTCCCTTTACACATCCAGGCCACACACAACTTTCATGGTTTAACACAGACGCTTCACATCCCTGGATCAATCCATTTGATCTGCATGTCGACCCCGGTTTACACATCGATCCAATTGTTGGCTCAATTCTTAGCCCCGCCTTTCTCCTCCTGAATTGTCTCATGGCCGATCACTTAAAAATCTTTTTCACTCAATCTTTCCACCTCAATTTGGTTCCCACTTCTCGTTCCTCCACCTCCGACATATATATCCTTATTGGTCAATCTTTCCTCACTCATTCTATCCATGTTCCCATAACCATTTCAAAACACCCTCTTTGGTCTTCAACCACGCTCTTTCTATTTCCACACATCTCTCTTACCCTTACATTACTTAATCAATCAAACCACTTCACACCACATTACTATACTCAAACGTCCTCATTTCAGCACATCCACCTCTGCGCACAACTCTATCCTTAGCCTACGGCCTCGCAACCAGACAACATTGTTGGTGGAACACTATTTCATCAAACCTACCCATTATTGCTCCATATTATATATATATATATTATTATATATATATAGTTATCATATATTGTATATATAGTATATAGATATATAATTTTATATATATCGAACATACAAACGTCCAACAGCCAGGATCGAAACTGGGACCCCTTGTGCAAGAGGCAGGCTTGGCTAAACCGCTAGGCTAAGGGACTGTATAATAGGAACAACTATTCGAAATACTTAAGTACTCGAATACCTTCGTCTATTCACCAATTGGTAAGACGAAAGGTATTCGAATACTTAGTATTTCGAATAGTTGTTTCCTATTATACAGTCCCTTAGCCTAGTACTCGAATCCCCTTCGTCTCCACAATGGTAAACGAAGGGAAATTCGAATCCCTTAGTATTTCGAATATTGTTTCCTATTATACAGTCCCTAGCCTGCCGTTACATGCCTGCCTCTTGGGGCAAGGGGTCCCAGGTTAAAACCTGGCTGTTGGAGGTTTGTATGTTCAATGAAGGTGCCCGTTCATATACAACTTATTCGTATATATATATAATATAATATATATATATATAATATATATATATATTCATTCATCTTTTTATTTGCTTTGTCGCTGTCTCCCGCGTTTGCGAGGTAGCGAAAGGGAAAACCAGACGAAAGAAAGGGCCCCAACCAACCCCATGCATATGTATATACATACACTTCCCACATACGCAAATAACATACCTATACATCCCCATGTACACATAAATATCACACAAACAACACATATATACTCAAACACACAATTCAAAATTGTCTGCCTTTATTCATTCCCATTGCCACCTCGCCACACATGGAATCCCAAATCCCCTACCCCCTCATGTGTGCGGGGTAGAAACTGGGAAAAGACAACAAAAGCCCCATCGTTCACACTCAGTCTCTAGCTGTCATGCAATATAGCCCGAAACCACAGCCCCTTTCCACATCCAGGCCCCACACAACTTTCCATGGTTACCCCAAACCTTCACATCCCTTGATTCACCCCAAACTGACAAGCACGAATCAACCACTTTAAAAACCGCATTGATCCAATTCACTCTATTTCCTTGCCCCCCTTTTCACCCTCCCCCATGTTAAAGGCCCCGACACACAAAACTTTTTCACTCCATCTTTCCACTTCCCCAATTTTGGGTCCTCCCCACTTCTCCTCGACCCCCTCCACCTCCGACACATATATGCTCCTTGGTCAATTTTTCCTCACTCATTCTCTCTATGTGGCCAAACCTTTCAAAAAAAACCCTCTCTGCTCTCTAAACCACGCTCTTTTTAATTCCACACATCTCTCTTACCCTTACATTACTTACTCATCAACCACCTCACACCACAGCATTTTATGGATCGGGGGAAGGCATATGATAGAGTTGATAAGATCCCTTGTGGAATTTTTAAAAAGAATATATGGTGCGGGAGGCATGGTTAAAAAGCAGTGAAAAGTTTTTTCGGGGATGGTAAGGCATGTGAAAACCGTGTAGGAAGAGAGGAAAGTGATTGGTTCTCAGTGAATGTAGGTTTGCGGCAGGGGTGTGTGATGTCTCCATGGTTGTTTAATTTATTTATGGATGGGGTTGTTAGGGAGGTGAATGCAAGAGTTTTGGAAAGAGGGGCAAGTATGAAGTCTGTTGTGGATGAGAGAGCTTGGGAAGTGAGTCAGTTGTTCGCTGATGATACAGGGCTGGTTGCTGATTCGGGTGAAAAACTGCAGAAGCTGGTGACTGGGTTTGGTAAAGTGTGTGAAAGAAGAAAGTTAAGAGTAAATGTGAATAAGAGCAAGGTTATTAGGTACAGTAGGGTTGAGGGTCAAGTCAATTGGGAGGTAAGTTTGAATGGAAAAAAACTGGAGGAAGTTAAGTGTTTTAGATATCTGGGAGTGGATCTGGCAGCGGATGGAACCATGGAAGCAGGAGTGAATCATAGGGTGGGGGAGGGGGCGAAAATCCTGGGAGCCTTGAAGAATGTGTGGAAGTCGAGAACTTTATCGCTTAAAGCTAAAATGGGTATGTTTGAAGGAATAGTGGTTCCAACAATGTTGTATGGTTGCGAGGCGTGGGTTGATTAGAAAGGGTAGTGAGTGGTGGGATGAAGAAGTAAGATTATTAGTGAAAGAGAAGAGAGAGGCATTTGGACGATTTTTGCAGGGAAAAAATGCAATTGAGTGGGAGATGTATAAAAGAAAGAGAAAGGGGGTCAAGAAAAAGGTGCAAGAGGTGAAAAAGAGGGCAAATGAGAGTTGGGGTGAGAGAGTATCATTCAATTTTAGGGAGAATAAAAAGATGTTCTGGAAGGAGGTAAATAAAGTGAGTAAGACAAGGGAGCAAATGGGAACTTTAGTGAAGGGCGCAAATGGGGAGGTGATAACAAGTAGTGGTGATGTGAGAAGGAGATGGAATGAGTATTTTGAAGGTTTGTTGAATGTGTTTGATGATAGAGTGGCAGATATAGGGTGTTTTGGTCAAGGTGGTGTGCAAAGTGAGAGGGTTAGGGAAAATGATTTGGTAAACAGAGAAGAGGTAGTAAAAGCTTTGCGGAAGACGAAAGCAGGCAAGGCAGCAGGTTTGGATGGCATTGCAGTGGAATTTATTGAAAAAGGGGGTGACTGTATTATTGACTGGTTGGTAAGGTTATTTGATGTATGTATGACTCATGGTGGGGTGCCTGAGGATTGGCGGAATGCGTGCATAGTGCCATTGTACAAAGGCAAAGGGGATAAGAGTGAGTGCTCAAATTACAGAGGTATAAGTTTGTTGAGTATTCCTGGTAAATTATATGGGAGGGTATTGATTGAGAGGGTGAAGGCATGTACAGAGCATCAGATTAGGGAAGAGCAGTGTGGTTTCAGGAGTGGTAGAGGATGTGTGGATCAGGTGTTTGCTTTGAAGAATGTATGTGAGAAATACTTAGAAAAGCAAATGGATTTGTATGTAGCATTTATGGATCTGGAGAAGGCATATGATAGACTTGATAGAGATGCTCTGTGGAAGGTATTAAGAATATATGGTGTGGGAGGCAAGTTGTTAGAAGCAGTGAAAAGTTTTTATCGAGGATGTAAGGCATGTGTATGTGTAGGAAGAGAGGAAAGTGATTGGTTCTCAGTGAATGTAGGTTTGCGGCAGGAGTGTGTGATGTCTCCATGGTTGTTTAATTTGTTTATGGATGGGGTTGTTAGGGAGGTGAATGCAAGAGTTTTGGAAAGAGGGGCAAGTATGAAGTCTGTTGGGGATGATAGAGCTTGGGAAGTGAGTCAGTTGTTCGCTGATGATACAGCGCTGGTGGCTGATTCATGTGAGAAACTGCAGAAGCTGGTGACTGAGTTTGGTAAAGTGTGTGAAAGAAGAAAGTTAAGAGTAAATGTGAATAAGAGCAAAGTAATTAGGTACAGTAGGGTTGAGGGTCAAGTCAATTGGGAGGTAAGTTTGAATGGAGAAAAACTGGAGGAAGTAAAGTGTTTTAGATATGTGGGAGTGGATCTGGCAGCGGATGGAACCATGGAAGCAGAAGTGGATCATAGGTTGGGGGAGGGGGCGAAAATCCTGGGAGCCTTGAAGAATGTGTGGAAGTCGAGAACATTATCTCGGAAAGCAAAAATGGGTATGTTTGAAGTAACAGTGGTTCCAACAATGTTGTATGGTTGCCAGGCGTGGGCTATGGATAGAGTTGTGCGCAGGAGGATGGATGTGCTGGAAATGAGATGTTTGAGGACAATGTGTGGTGTGATGTGGTTTGATCGAGTAAGTAACGTAAGGGTAAGAGAGATGTGAGGAAATAAAAAGAGCGTGGTTGAGAGAGAAGAAGAGGGTGTTTTGAAATGGTTTGGGCACATGGAGAGAATGAGAGAGGAAAGATTGACCAAGAGCATATATGTGTCGGAGGTGGAGGGAACGAGGAGAAGTGGGAGACCAAATTGGAGGTGGAAAGATGGAGTGAAAAAGATTTTGAGTGATCGGGGCCTGAACATGCAGGAGGGTGAAAGGCGGGCAAGGAATAGAGTGAATTGGATCGATGTGGTGTACCGGGGTTGACGTGCTGTCAGTGGATTGAATCAGGGCATGTGAAGCGTCTGGGGTAAACCATGGAAAGTTGTGTGAGGCCTGGATGTGGAAAGGGATCTGTGTTTTCAGGCATTATTGCATGAGAGCTAGAGACTGAGTGTGAACGAATGTGGCCTTTGTTGTCTTTTCCTAGTGCTACCTCGCACACATGAAGGGGGAGGGGGATGGTATTCCATGTGTGGCGAGGTGGCGATGGAAATGAATAAAGGTAGACAGTGTGAATTGTGTGCATGGGTATATATGTATGTGTGTGTGTGTGTATATATATATGTGTACATTGAGATGTATAGGTATGTATATTTACGTGTGTGGACATGTATGTATACCCATGTGTATGGGGGTGGATTGGGACATTTCTTTCGTCTGTTTCCTTGCGCTACCTCGCAAACGCGGGAGACAGGGACAAAGCAAAATGACAATAAATATATATATATATATATATATATATATATATATATATATATATATATATATATATATATATATATGTCATTTATGTTTTTTTTATATCTTGTCGCTGTCTCCCGCGTTAGCAAGGTAACGCAAGGAAAAATTGCCCGACCCGCCCACATACACATGTATATACATACAAGCTCACGCACGCAAACATATGTACCCATACATTTCAATGTATGCATACATATACACAGTTACACTTGCACATATTCATACTTACTACCCTCAGTCATTCTCGTCGCCATCCTGCCACACATGAAATGGCATCCTCCCCCCGTCGCACGCGCGCGAGGTAGAGCCAGGAATTGACAACAAAGGCCTCATTCGTTCATATATATGTATATATATATATATATATATATATATATATATATATATATATATATATATATACATATATATATATATATATATATATATATATGTATATATATATATATATATATATATATATATATATATATATGTATACATTTATATTTATATATATATATATATATATATATATATATATATATATATATATATATATATATATATATATATATATATATATATATATATATATATATATATATATATATATATATTCATTTTTTTTTTTTGCTTTGTCGCTGTCTCCCGCGTTTGCGAGGTAGCGCAAGGAAACAGACGAAAGAAATGGCCCAACCCACCCCCATACACATGTATATACATACGTCCACACACGCAAATATACATACCTACACAGCTTTCCATGGTTTACCCCAGACGCTTCACATGCCCTGATTCAATCCAGTGACAACAACACGTCAACCCCGGTATACCACATCGATCCAATTCACTCTATTCCTTGCCCTCCTTTAACCCTCCTGCATATTCAGGCCCCGATCACACAAAATCTTTTCACTCCATCTTTCCACCTCAAATTTGGTCTCCCACTTCTCCTCGTTCCCTCCACCTCCGACACATATATGCTCTTGGTCAATCTTTCCTCACTCATTCTCTCCATGTGCCCAAACCATTTCAAAACACCCTCTTCTACTCTCTCAGCCACGCTCTTTTTATTTCCACATATCTCTCTTACCCTTACTTACTTACTCGATCAAACCACCTCACACCACACATTGTCCTCAAACATCTCATTTCCAGCACATCCATCCTCCTGCGCACAACTCTATCCATAGCCCACGCCTGGCAACCATACAACATTATTGGAACCACTATTCCTTCAAACATACCCATTCTTGCTTTCCGAGATAATGTTCTCGACTTCCACACATTCTTCAAGGCTCCCAGGATTTTCGCCCCCTCCCCCAACCTATGATCCACTTCCGCTTCCATGGTTCCATCCGCTGCCAGATCCACTCCCAGATATCTAAAACACTTTACTTCCTCCAGTTTTCTCCATTCAAACTTACCTCCCAATTGACTTGACCCTCAACCCTACTGTACCTAATTACCTTGCTCTTATTCACATTTACTCTTAACTTTCTTTTTTCACACACTTTACCAAACTCAGTCACCAGCTTCTGCAGTTTCTCATATGAATCAGCCACCAGCGCTGTATCATCAGCGAACAACAACTGACTCACTTCCCAAGCTCTCTCATCCCCAACAGACTTAATACTTGCCCCTCTTTCCAAAACTCTTGCAATCACCTCCCTAACAACCCCATCCATAAACAAATTAAACAACCATGGAGACATCACACACCCCTGCCGCAAACCTACATTCACTGAGAACCAATCACTTTCCTCTCTTCCTACACATACACATGCCTTACATCCTCGATAAAAACTTTTCACTGCTTCTAACAACTTGCCTCCCACACCATATATTCTTGATACCTTCCACAGAGCATCTCTATCAACTCTATCATATTCATTCTCCAGATCCATAAATGCTACATACAAATCCATTTGCTTTTCTAAGTATTTCTCACATACATTCTTCAAAGCAAACACCTGATCCACACATCCTCTACCACTTCTGAAACCACACTGCCTTTCCCCAATCTGATGCTCTGTACATGCCTTCACCCTCTCAATCAATACCCTCCCATATAATTTACCAGGAATACTCAACAAACTTATACCTCTGTAATTTGAGCACTCACTCTTATCCCCTTTGCCTTTGTACAATGGCACTATGCACTCATTCCGCCAATCCTCAGGCACCTCACCATGAGTCATACATACATTAAATAACCTTACCAACTAGTCAATAATACAGTCACCCCCTTTTTTAATAAATTCCACTGCAATACCATCCAAACCTGCTGCCTTGCCGGCGTTCCTCTTCCGCAAAGCTTTTACTACCTCTTCTCTGTTTACCAAATCATTTTCCCTAACCCTCTCATATATATATATATATATATATATATATATATATATATATACATATATATATATATATATATGTATATATATATATATATATATATATATATATATATATATATATATATATATATATATATATACATATATATATATATATATATATATATATATATATATATATATATATATATATATATGTATATATATATATATATATATATATATATATATACATATATATATATATATATATATATATATATATATATATATATATATATATATATATTTTTTTTTTTTTTTTTTTTTTTTATACTTTGTCGCTGTCTCCGCGTTTGCGAGGTAGCGCGAGGAAACAGACGAAAGAAATGGCCCAACCCCCATACACACGTACATACACACGTCCACACACGCAAATATACATACCTACACAGCTTTCCATGGTTTACCCCAGACGCTTCACATGCCTTGATTCAATCCACTGACAGCACGTCAACCCCTGTATACCACATCGCTCCAATTCACTCTATTCCTTGCCCTCCTTTCACCCTCCTGCATGTTCAGGCCCCGATCACACAAAATCTTTTTCACTCCATCTTTCCACCTCCAATTTGGTCTCCCTCTTCTCCTCGTTCCCTCCACCTCCGACACATATATCCTCTTGGTCAATCTTTCCTCACTCATTCTCTCCATGTGCCCAAACCATTTCAAAACACCCTCTTCTGCTCTCTCAACCACGCTCTTTTTATTTCCACACATCTCTCTTACCCTTACGTTACTTACTCGATCAAACCACCTCACACCACACATTGTCCTCAAACATCTCATTTCCAGCACATCCATCCTCCTGCGCACAACTCTATCCATAGCCCACGCCTCGCAACCATACAACATTGTTGGAACCACTATTCCTTCAAACATACCCATTTTTGCTTTCCGAGATAATGTTCTCGACTTCCACACATTTTTCAAGGCTCCCAAAATTTTCGCCCCCTCCCCCACCCTATGATCCACTTCCGCTTCCATGGTTCCATCCGCTGACAGATCCACTCCCAGATATCTAAAACACTTCACTTCCTCCAGTTTTTCTCCATTCAAACTCACCTCCCAATTGACTTGACCCTCAACCCTACTGTACCTAATAACCTTGCTCTTATTCACATTTACTCTTAACTTTCTTCTTCCACACACTTTACCAAACTCAGTCACCAGCTTCTGCAGTTTCACACATGAATCAGCCACCAGCGCTGTATCATCAGCGAACAACAACTGACTCACTTCCCAAGCTCTCTCATCCCCAACAGACTTCATACTTGCCCCTCTTTCCAGGACTCTTGCATTTACCTCCCTAACAACCCCATCCATAAACAAATTAAACAACCATGGAGACATCACACACCCCTGCCGCAAACCTACATTCACTGAGAACCAATCACTTTCCTCTCTTCCTACACGTACACATGCCTTACATCCTCGATAAAAACTTTTCACTGCTTCTAACAACTTGCCTCCCACACCATATATTCTTAATACCTTCCACAGAGCATCTCTATCAACTCTATCATATGCCTTCTCCAGATCCATAAATGCTACATACAAATCCATTTGCTTTTCTAAGTATTTTTCACATACATTCTTCAAAGCAAACATATATATATATATATATATATATATATATATATTTATCCCTGGGGATAGGGGAGAAAGAATACTTCCCACGTATTCCCTGCGTGTCGTAGAAGGCGACTAAAAGGGGAGGGAGCGGGGGGCTGGAAATCCTCCCCTCTCAATTTTTTTAATTTTCCAAAAGAAGTAACAGAGAAGGGGACCAGGTGAGGATATTCCCTCAGTGGCCCAGTTCTCTGTTCTTAACGCTACCTCGCTAACGCGGGAAATGGCGAATAGTTTGAAAAAAAAAAAACATATAAATATATATATATATATGTATATATATATATATATATATATATATATATATATATATATATATATATATATATATATATATATATATATATATATATATACACAGGGTGTTAAAAAACAATAGGTACAAAATTTGACCATAGACAGGGACACCCAAAGGAAACACTTTTTCAAGATTACCAAAAATTGCAAAACTAGTTAGTTTCGAGATACCGAGCTTTAAAGTTTAACTTTGGTATGTCTGAACTGTAAAATTTAAATGTAATATTAGCTTACAATCGGCAACACTCGATTGATTAAGGTGTGGCAACACTCGGTGTTTACGAATTAGTTCACCGTTGCACGTCGTGGTGACAACATGGCACATTTGTCTAATCAAGAAATCATTGCAGAAGATCCAAGAATGTTGTCTCGTGTCCAGCAGTCCTTTCAGAGGATGTGGCAGGTCTGCATTGAAGCAGAAGGCAGACACTTTGAGCAGCTATTGTAGATTGTGATCGATAATACATCTGTTTACACAATATTTGTTTCATTTTTTACTATATCATCTGTTAGAAACGAAAATGCTTGTGAATAGGTGTCAAGTTAAAACTTTAAAGCTCAGTATCTCGAAAACTAACTAGTTTTGCAATTTTTGGTATTCTTGAAAAAGTGTTTGCTTTGGGTGTCCCTGTCTACTGTTAAATTTTGTACCTATCGTTTTTTAACAACCTGTATATATTCCTATGAGTCCACGGGGAAAATGTGCACTTTCGTGTAATAATCACATCATCAGGGGAGATACAAGAGAGAAATATAACTGTCAGTTGATATACAACGAAGAGACGTAGCTAGAACGCCATTTGGTAAACATGCGGTTGTCCAAGACAGACAACGAGCGTATCATTAACTTATTGTGTGGACTAGAAGGTGAATTGTTTACACATTTTATCAACAATAAAGCTATACAATTTGTATGGACCTTCACTAACATCAATGTTATAATTCTTTGTGTATTTAATGATAGAAGATTCAATGATATTTCTCGTGGTACTGGAGTTAGAGTTAATAACTGAGATGGCATTCCTCCAGTCAGTACTATGATCATGGTTTTTAACGTGATTAAACAAGGCATTTGATTCTTGTCCCGTTCTTAAACTACTTTTATATTGCTTAAGTCTAACAGATAGATCCTTACCAGTCTGCCCAACATAAAACTTATCACAATTTCTACATGGCACTTTATAAATGCATCCAGAAGATTTTTCTAGTGAGTTCTTAATTAAGATATTCTTTATAGTACTATTGTTGCTGAAGGCAACATTTACATTAAAGGATTTGAGCAACACTGGAAGTAAATTAAAATTATTATTAAGAGGGAGAACTAAAATATTCTTGGTGTCACTAGTAGCCTTTTTTTTTTCTCTCAAGGGTCACATATATGGTCTTAGAATTATCCTTAACACCTGATGATAGTGATGAAAATGTTTAAGGTTAGTGGATGAGTTGCTTGACACAGGCCTTAATGACGTTGGCAGTTGACGTAGGCTTCAAACACGACCAACCAACTCCTAGACCCTACCTAATGAAGGACCCTCGACCTCTGAGGGATTCTATTGTAAGTACGACACTCTTCGACTTCAGCTGATGTTGTACATCCTAAGAACTAGTTAACCAGCCATAGCATCCCATCCCATCCCCTCTAATCTCATTTTATAACACTCTTGCAATATTTTAGAACCACCATGGATGAATAGGAGAAGAGAGGGAGTAATTCGCCAGAGGAAAAAAAAATGTATAAGAAATTCAAGTCATTGGAAACGGATGAAAATCACTATGAATTAATCAAAATCAGGAAAGAGTGTAAGGAGGTCATGAGTAAAGGCGACGAAGAAAAAAGAACATTCCTTGAAAGTTAAGAATAATCTTAAGGAATTTTCTAATTATGTAAAACAAAGGAAGACAGTTTAAAAAAGGAATTGCAACATTAGGAAACGAACCAACATACTAACTACTGGTGACAAAGAAATGGCTGCCATACAAAAGCTTTTTAACTCCATATTCACAACTGAAGAAACATCTCGAATACCGTAACCAATGAAAATGTTTCAAGACTCTGATGAAGAAGAGCTGAAGGTTAGAGAAATATGGCGTTCTGAAGTACTTAGATACCTGGACCAATTGAATTCTAACAAATCCAACGGCCCACATAACTTAGCTCCAAGATTTTTAAAGGAGGTAGGAGACAGCTGATATTGCCCATGACAAAAATATTCAACCAACCACATCGAATGGTCAGGTGCCAACTGACTGGAAACTAGCACGTTACTCCTTTACATGAAAAAGAGACAAAAAGTGTGACTTGAACTACCGCCTAATTAACTTTACGTCAGTGTGAGGTAAATTGATAGAAAAAATAATACTAATTATCACATTTCTCGAACACAAAATCATATCGGACAACCGACATGGTTTCCGCTATAGAAGATCCTACACGACGAATTTGCTGGAATTTCTTAATGTTATAATCAGAACTGGGACGAGAAATTACCGTCTGATGTAGTATATTTAGATTTCCAAAAGGCTTTCGATAAAGTATTTCACAAAAGACTTTTATATAAACATGAAATAGATGAAGAACTCTGGACATAGATCAGAGACTGGCTTACCAGAAGAAAACGGCGAAGCCTCAGATTGGCTAGACGTAGCGAGTTGTGTGCCACAGGGGGCGGTCCTAAACCCATTTCTTTTCATGATATACATTAATGACCTAGAACTCGGTCTCATACCTCAGATCTCTGAATTTGCTGACGATGCTAAACTAGGAGATCTTAACTTACCGACAGAGTGGTCAGACAGATGGCAAATGAAGTTCAATGTAGACAAGTGTAAAGTTATCCACTTTGGAGACAAGAATATACGTTACAACTACAAACTATTCCGAAACTCTCTGACTAAAGTAAATAAAGAAAAGGTCCTTGGAATTGTCGTTAGCAACAATCTGAAGTACACTAAGCAGTGTCCAGCAGTAAGTAAAAAAGGCAACCAAATATCAGGTTTCATAGCCAGGAACACAGATTACAAGACGCCAGAACCAATTCTCACTCTTTATGATTCTCTAGTAAGACCACGCCTTGAATATGCAGTCCAGTTTTGGTCTCCAAACTATAAAGATAACGAGGAAAAATTAGAGCAAGTACAAGGACAAGCGACAAAATTTATCCCATCCTTTAGGAATCTGGCATACGAAGAAAGGCTAAAACGATTGGATCTCTTCTCTCTTAAAAAACTTAGACTTCGCGGCGACTTAGTCCAAGTGTTCCAAATTCTGAACAAGTTCGATAAATTAAACCACGAGCATCTTTTCGAAATACAAGAAAATACGGTTACCAGGACAAATGGAATAAAAATCAAAGCTAAAAGACGTAGTACGGACGTAAGGAAATGCTTCTTTTCCTATAGGTGTGTTGAGCACTGGAATAAGTTACCATCATACATAGCAAATGCTAAAACCATAGATACCTTCAAAAGTCGTTTAAACAAATATTTCATAAATTCTGGTATACTCTGAGAAAAGAGCCAGAAATAAACGTATAAACGACAGCGTTAACGGAGACAGTAGAAGGCTGATGTGCAGCATCGGGGAGTCTGAAAACTTAAGAAATACTGTCATGTTGAATCATTTTCTTTTTTCAGACAACCCAGTAGAGGGCCAATAAGGCATCCTGTTGTCTTCCTTTCTCATGTAAAGTCATGTAAACTCTTCTTTCCCATTTCCACACTAAACCACAACCACCCCCTGTTGCATCCCCTCTTGAATTAACGTACGCCTTTTCTCTTAACCCTG
>NC_092287.1:16046190-16186190 GCF_036320965.1 Panulirus ornatus | reverse complement strand
CTGTTATAATTATTATGGTTATCTTTATCTTTGTAATTATCATTATTATCACTATTATTACTATCATTATCAATATTACTACTACTGTTACGGTTATTATGGTTATCTTTATCTTTGTAATTATCATTATCATCTTTGTAATTATCATTGTCATTACTATTATTACTATCATTATCAATATTACTACTACTGTTATAATTATTATGGTTATCTTTATCTTTGTAATTATCATTATCATCACTATTATTACTATCATTATCAATATTACCACTACTGTTATGATTATCATGATTATGTTCATCTTTGTAATTAACATTATTATCACTAATATTACTATCATTATCATTATTACTACTTCTGATATAATTATCATGATTATTATCTTTATCATTATAATTATCAATATTATCACTATTTTTACTACCATTATCAATATCACTTCTACTGTCATATTTATGATGAATATTATCTTTATCATTATAATTTCGTTATTATCACTATTATTAGTATCATTGTCAATATCAATACCACTGTTATGATTATTATGAACATCATTTTTATCATTATAATCATCATTGTTATCATTATCATTACTATCATCATCATTATTACTACTACTGTTATAATTGCAATGATTATTATCTTTATCACTATAATTATCATTATCATCACTATTATTACTATCATTATCATTATTACTACTGCCATTATCATTATCATGATTATCATCTTTATCATTATTAATCACTATTATTACTATCATTATCAATATTACTACTACTATTATCATTACCATGCTTTTTATCTTTATCATAATGATTATCACTATTATCACTATTATCACTATCATTAGCAATATTGCTACTACTATTATCACTACTCAGATTATTTTCTTTACCATTATGATTATCATTATTATCACTATTATTACTATCATCATCAATATTACTACTAATATCATCATTACTCTGATTATTATCTTTATCATTATGATTATCATTATTATCACTGTCATTACTATCATTATCAATATCACTACTACTATTATAATTACTAAGCTTATTATCTTTATCATAATGATAATCATTATTATCACTATTATTGCCATCATTATCAATATTACTATCATTATCATTACTATGCTTTTTATCTTTATCGTAATGATTATCACTATTATTACTATCATAAGCAATATTACTACTACAATTATCATTGCTATGATCATTATCTTTATCATTGTGATTATCATTATTATCATTATTATTACTATCATTATCATTCTTACTATTGTTATTATTATCATTATTATGATTATAATCTTTATTAATATAATCATCAATATCATTCGAGTAATTCAGTTTTTATTGCCTGGAAAATGATAAGTTCATACTGAGGATCGGTCACTCCGGATATGTTAAGACATTAGTTAATCACTAATGAATGAAAGGATTGAAAATTCACCTGTGGCGAGCGAGGCTGCATTACTGTCACTTGACTCCAGAGAACTTTGCGCTACTGATTGTAGCGCAGATTTGAAGCTGCTGGAACCCCCAGATAACGATAACATGGCTTATAGCACCACAGCCCCGTCGTCAAAGGGGTTGTGGACAAGTCTTGTATGATACGACTACTGCTAGTATTACTGATGTATATGTATATATATATATATATATATATATATATATATATATATATATATATATATATATATATATATATATCTTTCTTTCTTTTAAATTATTCGCCATTTCCCGCGTTAGCGAGGTAGCATTAAGAACAGAGGACTGGGCCTTTGAGGGAATACCCTCACCTGGCCCAATTCTCTGTTCCTTCTTTTGGAAAATTAAAAAAAAACGAGAGGGGAGGATTTCCAGCCCCCCGCTCCCTCCCCTTTTAGTCGCCTTCTACGACACGCAGGGAATACGTGGGAAGTATTCTTAATCCCCTATCCCCAGGGATATATATATATATATATATATATATATATATATATATATATATATATATATATATATATATATATATATATATATATATATATATATATATATATGTATATATATATATACATATATATATATATATATATATATATATATATATATATATATATATATATATATATATATATATATATATATATATATATATATATATATATATAACAAAATCTTGTCTGTG
This sequence comes from Panulirus ornatus, assembly GCF_036320965.1. NCBI lineage: Eukaryota > Metazoa > Arthropoda > Malacostraca > Decapoda > Palinuridae > Panulirus > Panulirus ornatus. Next base: position 16,184,009 of record NC_092287.1, on the reverse strand, counting down.
AGAATGTGTTACACTTAGTTAACGATGTCTGGTGGACGGGTTACAAAAACTATGGAAAGGTCTTGAGTTAGAAAGGCGACCCCGCCTGACGAGTTCAAGTGGTCGGGCCGACGGCAGAACTCGGGATCGTTGACGCTGCAGGCAGCTCCGTGCATTGCCTGACGGGATGAAACAATTATATTGTTTGTCTTATCATCTTCCCTCATTTGCATGCTTACCTCATCGATTTCATAATTCATATCATAATCTGCTGTCGTTCACTGCACGGCTGATCTGTCTACAGCCCAGATCTTAATCAAGTTTTCAAATTTATAAGATTATTAATGGTTCAGTTTTTTTTAAAGAATGTGTTAGGCCATTCATTATCATATTTATCGCACATGACAAGCCAACTTGTTCATCAAAGCCGTGAAATGATTTAATCGAGAAAATGATATATATATATATATATATATATATATATATATATATATATATATATATATATATATATATATATATATATATATATATATATATATATATATATCGGAGAGAAAGAATACTTCCCATGTATTCCCTGCGTGTAGTAGAAGGTGACTGAAAAGAGTGTGAGCGGTTGCCTGGAAATCCTCCCCTCCTGTTCTACTTTTCCAAGAGAAGAAAAAGAAAAAGCGCCCAAGTAAGAATTTTTCCTTCTAAGGCTCAGTTATCTGCTTTTGACGCTACCTCGATAAAGCGAAAAATGTCTAATATGTACGGAAGAAATAAATATAGATAAGTTCTAGAATTTATCTCTAGATGATTGTGGTCGAATATCAATAATGGATTTTGAATGTTATCATGTAAGTTACGTTGCATTAGATTTACTAAGCTTAGATTGTATGTGTTACTAGCAAATAAGGTGACAGCTAAGAATCTAGCTAATGATACTGCTTCCTGAAGTAGTCTCACTGAAAATTCTAATTATTTGCTCTCAGAATGAATTGTATCCGTAACAGTGATAGAGTAATTGAGAATTAGCGTAATCAGCAGATCATTTTCAGATATATTGACTAGCTTCATGATCATTCCATAGCATTACTTAAATCCATTTGAGTTTACACTCCATCAGTCCAAAACGTAACCCTGATGTAAACCAACGCACAGACTGACTACATCAAGTAGCCATGAGAAGTTAAACTCGGGTGTTGTAAACCAAAATGTTGAATGAACCATACTGGCTAGCAATGTAGCAATGGTATGGTTGATAATGATGATATCCCCATCCAATCTCTACCGATCACATAGATAAACAAAATTAGCGTTTTAAGTAAAACATGCAAATTATGACTTTAATACAAATACGCTGAATTTTGGAATAATTTCATATCAAAGAGTGTACTGAGGATGTTATGATTTCAAGACATATATATATATATATATATATATATATATATATATATATATATATATATATATATATATATATATATATCTTTCTTTCGTACTATTTGCCATTTCCCGCATTAGCGAGGTAGCGCTATGAACAGAGGACTTGGCCTTAGAGGGAATATCCTCACCTGGCCCCCTTCTCTGTTCCCTCTTTTGGAAAATTAAAAAAAAAAACGAGAGGGGAGGATATCCAGCCACCTGCTCCCTCTCTTTTTAGTCGCCTTCTACGACACGCAGGGAATACATGGGAAGTATTCTTTCTCCCCTATCCCCAGGGATATATATATATATATATATATATATATATATATATATATATATATATATATATATATATATATATATATTATCGTGGTTTACTAACACACTGGAGTAGAAAGACTTTTCTATATGACCAACATCAATTCTTGATAGGTGATCTTGGCAAAGATTCCATTTCAAAGATTATGTGTTTGCAGGGTTAGATTACCCGTAGCAATTATGTTTAGGGTACTTTGGGTTTCACTTTGAGAGAGAACCTTTTTATCATAACTGTATACGGTGATCCAGTCGACTGTTGCTCTCCGTAGTTGGCTTCATAATGCTCACTCTCTAAATGAAGTGAAAATTTCTAATGAAGAAAGTCGCATAAGTATCCTTCTTGTGTGTGTGTGTCTGTGTGCGTGTGTGTCTGTGTGTTTTATTATCATTTGAATATCGGAAAAGAGTTTTTCACTCATGTACATATATATATATATATATATATATATATATATATATATATATATATATATATATATATATATATATATATATATATATATGAACACACACACGTACCCATATATCGACCAAACATGAAGGGAAGGATAAACAACTGGGTCAGATGTAGGCCAGCTAACTCGTTCAGGGTTCGAATCCGTGCTCGAAACACCGCACCACGGAGGCTCGTGTGTGTGTGTGTGTGTGTGTGTTTGTGTGTAAGTTCCAAGACCAGTCTAACGAGTTATCTTTAATCAGCCATTAAATCTACATGTGATGCATGTGATTGATTATCCAGAATGGTGAGTACAAATGGACAAATGGTTGTTTTAATTATCACCTTTGAATTAAGGACACCAAAAATATTTTGAGTTTCGTTGATTCTTAGAATAATGATGAAGAAAAATAAAAAGAGAACATACAGTTAGTGTGGGTATTATGTACGTACCAACATCGCATCAATTAGTTTCAAAACAAGTTTACATGATTAAATTAAGCAATTTTCTCTTGATGATCCACATGATCAATATCTCTTGTGACTGTGCATATAACGACCACCGTCTCCGGCAGGCAATCGGGTGCCAGTAATCCAATAATACAAGGGTCATCTAGTTTTTCTCCCCTGGCCCCGGGCCCCAGTCTTCGCTGGTTGGAGCGGGTTCTGCTTCGGCTGAGCGCCAGAGTAGTTTGCAGGATGCCTCGCCAGAAATATGGTAGGTAATGGTTATGTGTGAAATTGCCCTTATGTAATGGGGGCTTTTTTCTAAAGCATCGTCTTATTGTTCACATCCTACATAAATAAAGCTTTGACGCCTTACTTGTAAGATTTTAATTGTATTCACTCGCACTGTAGGCGGACGGACCTTCTTACTTCGATGTTCATAATATGCGCTTCGACTGTTAAAATTGTGAGTCCTTGAAAAACCACAACGCCAGTGCAGTTTTCCAACAATCTCTATGCGCAACGAATGTTATCATAAAACCGGTGTTTCTCACAAGACATTCAGGCGAGGTTATTAACGTATGAACATTCATATTGTTCACTCACGACAAATTCCAATACTAGCTTAGACTTTTCAGTAGCATCCTGAGTCTGTGTTCGTTAGGTACGGTTGTTTGACTACCCGTTAATTAGAATTCGCTAGGTTAATGGTCGCTGAGAGCGTATCAGGAACTGAAAAAACGTCATCTAAGAGCGCTGCGCAATAACAAACAGCATTCTCTATCATCATAATAATCTAATTCGTCAAATGTACTTCATTGTTACATAGATGGTTTAATGTATGACTAGACTTATATTCGCTGAGCGAAACACAAACGCTAACAGTTTGCTAGCCAGGTTTTACATTCCCGTTGGTTCAGAGCACAAAAGTATTCCCCGGGTCCCTGAGAGTTGAACAAGATGAATATAAAACACACGAATCTTTAACTTTTTCGAAAACCCAAGCTGACAAAAATCAGAACCGAGGAATTAAAATACAACATTCCGATGCAAGACTAGATTTACGGAGCTTTCGCTTATAATCTGACATCAAGATTTAAACGTACAGCATCCAGCACCACTACATGACAGTTGTATAGACAAGATCTTTGAAAATAAACCCTGATATATAAACTCATAATCAGACTGTCAGTTACAGTCTAGGAAGTGAGAAATGAAAGTTGACCCACTCTTATCTAACATGGCTTATTAAACACTATCACAAGATGCTGGCGGGTAAACAGGAAAAGAATTTGGACTGCACACTGGAATAGTCTTTCACTGATTGAGGAACAATTATCGCAAATGCGTTTGAAATAGATGGTACATCTGGCTGCCATATACTTCCTGAGACAATTTCTTTACTGATTTTCTTTATAACACTTTTTTTTTATAAAGAAATCTTATGTACTATCATGACAAATAGCCATATCACTTTCATTGAGGGACCATACTCAATTGATATACATAGTTGTCGTACATATATTTATAACAAAATATTCCATATATGTCAATATCTCTCAGATATCAATTTGCAAACCATTTAACACTCATAATTCTTTCGTATTCAGTCATAACCTGCTGAATCTTACTGATGATTAGCCCGTGCAAATGTTGGCGTACAATTAGAACTAAAATTGATAGTAACGCAAAGTATAAAAAAAAATAATAATTGCATGAACAAATCAGGATTTGGTAGACTTTATATCTAAGAAACGCGTCATACGAAATGCAAAAATTTGAGCTTCGAATGTATTTAATTTTCATAAAGAACAACAGTGTTTAAACCAGAAGATGTTGAACCTATCTAATTGTCATTATTCTTAATCTTGTTTCCAACGATATCTCTCCAAAGTTTAACTTGGCTGTTTCACAAAACAGCAGCGTACACCAGCGTACACCAATGCCTGCTTTTGCCATCGCTTTATCACACTTCCTCGTAGATATATGTGGTGGAGTCTGAGATTTTCTGTCTGCGGCCTGGCGAGACGATGCTTAGCCGGGAAAGGAAAGGCTGTGGCCTGGCGAGCGGGTGGTCAACCGGGGAAGGAAAGGCTGTGACCTCCGCCTCTTCACCAATTTTTTTTTCCTCGTCTCCTTTTGTGAAGATATATGACGCATACTACAAATATCAGAAACAGTCATTGAGATTGATTCATTCATATGAGATACTGCAGGGATAGAATGAGATACAGTAGGGATGAAAGCACTGGAGAGTGCGAACCAGAATAAGGATGGTATAACTATGGAGAGAGAGAGATCGTCCTTGCCTAATTCATAATAGTAAAAAAAAAAGATGGTCTGTACAGTAAAGGATGCTGCAATAGTTTGCAGCCAGCTATAGCGTTGTTCTAATGATGGCAGTAATGGTTGATATTCCTTTGGCAATTGTCAGCCCTGATAAACATAAACGCAATGTTTTGAATGTATACAGGACATTTTGCAGTAAACGAATGAGGCCTGGAGACTCGTTGTAGTGATAATCAAAAGTTTAATCTTGTTTTGTGGTTTTCTATACACCAAGACAGTATCGTTGTCGACATGTTTCTGGGAGAATGTCCTTTAAAACATTCTCGTCAGTGTCATTAAATGAGACAGGTTAAGCGCTGACTGTTCTCATGTAATCAAATAACTTTAATTTCCCAATTTTGGTTTTCATGCCTAGATCAACTTATATCTATCAAATGTGTTTGATTAAAGAAGATCTAAACCAAAACTGGGCAAATGGAGCGACCAATGCAGAAAAATACTGAGACATAGAAACAAAGCGTCTAGCTATTTATACATGCCGTATGCCTCCCGACTTTCCTCAACATGGTCGTCACTTGTTTACCTTACATCTTAAACCTCTTGTGGTCATGTGCGGCGTTAAAAGATTAAGAACATAACCTATATACTTACAGCACCACAAAAAGGTAAAAGTTAACTACAGACTAGGTAAAACATAAACATCTCACATGAAAGGAACGTGCGGTAGAATCTCACAATATACGCATCAAAATATCTGAGCAGCAATGTTTCGCAATCTCAGCGGCGAAGTGCGAGTGCCGGACGTCGCTGTCTGAAGAACAACCTTGTCTTCTCCGTCATATTTGCTTATTAACTTCCTAGTGGCCCGGCAACAAGGGTCATCAGCATCCTCACCTCACGCACTTTTATCCCGCTTTTCACTCTAAGATGCAAATGTAAGCGTCTCAAGCGGTTCCCCTCCGCTAATAACCGGTACTTGTGTAGGCCTTGCTCACACGCGTGACCGATGATTGCCGAATAATGCTGTTGTTGATTTATCCAAAGGTGTGAGGATTCTCTCTCTCTCTCTCTCTCTCTCTCTCTCTCTCTCTCTCTCTCTCTCTCTCTCTCTCTCTCTCTCTCTCTCATTATTTCAAAGTAATAGATGATTATCTGTAGGTTAACATTTACTACCTCATTTAATGATTTTTTTCTAACATTTATGTCCGTTATATATATATATATATATATATATATATATATATATATATATATATATATATATATATATATATATATATATATATATATATAATGAGAGGGGAGGATTTCCAGCCCCCCGCTCCCTCCGCTTTTCGTCGCCTTCTACGACACGCAAGGAATACGTGGGAAGTATTCTTTCTCCCGTCCCCAGTGATAATATATATATATATATATATATATATATATATATATATATATATATATATATATATATATATATATATATATATATATATATATATATCCCTGGGGATAGGGAAGAAAGAATACTTCCCACGTATTCCCTGCGTGTCGTAGAAGGCGACTAAAAGGGAAGGGAGCGGGGGGCTGGGAATCTTCCCCTCTCGTTTTTTTTAAATTTTCCAAAAGAAGGAACAGAGAAGGGGCCAGGTGAGGATATTTCCTCAAAGGCCCAGTCCTCTGTTCTTAACGCTACCTCGCTATCGCGGGAAATGGCGAATAGTATGAAGAAAAAAAAAAAAAAAAAAATATATATATATATATATATATATATATATATATATATATATATATATATATATATATTTGTCGCTGTCTCCCGCGTTTGCGAGGTAGCGCAAGGAAACAGACGAAAGAAATGGCCCAACCCACCCCCATACACATGTATATACATACGTCCACACACGCAACTATACATACCTACACAGCTTTCCATGGTTTACCCCAGACGCTTCACATGCCTTGATTCAATCCACTGACAGCACGTCAACCCCGGTATACCACATCGCTCCAATTCACTCTATTCCTTGCCCTCCTTTCACCCTCCTGCATGTTCAGGCCCCGATCACACAAAATCTTTTTCACTCCATCTTTCCACCTCCAATTTGGTCTCCCTCTTCTCCTCGTTCCCTCAACCTCCGACACATATATCCTCTTGGACAATCTTTCCTCACTCATTCTCTCCATGTGCCCAAACCATTTCAAAACACCCTCTTCTGCTCTCTCAACCACGCTCTTCTTATTTCCACACATCTCTCTTACCCTTACGTTACTTACTCGATCAAACCACCTCACACCACACATTGTCCTCAAACATCTCATTTCCAGCACATCCATCCTCTTGCGCACAACTCTATCCATAGCCCAAGCCTCGCAACCATACAACATTGTTGGAACCACTATTCCTTCAAACATACCCATTTTTGCTTTCCGAGATAATGTTCTCGACTTCCACACATTCTTCAAGGCTCCCAGAATTTTCGCCCCCTCCCCCACCCTATGATCCACTTCCGCTTCCATGGTTCCATCCGCTGCCAGACCCACTCCCAGATATCTAAAACACTTCACTTCCTCCAGTTTTGCTCAATTCAAACTCACCTCCCATTGACTTGACCCTCAACCCTACTGTACCTAATAACCTTGCTCTTATTCACATTTACTCTTAACTTTCTACTTTCACACACTTTACCAAACTCAGTCACCAGCTTCTGCAGTTTCTCACATGAATCAGCCACCAGCGCTGTATCATCAGCGAACAGCAACTGACTCACTTCCCAAGCTCTCTCATCCCCAACAGACTTCATACTTGCCCCTCTTTCCAAAACTCTTGCATTCACCTCCCTAACAACCCCATCCATAAACAAATTAAACAACCATGGAGACATCACACACCCCTGCCGCAAACCTACATTTACTGAGAACCAATCACTTTCCTCTCTTCCTACACGTACACATGCCTTACATCCTCGATAAAAACTTTTCACTGCTTCTAACAACTTGCCTCCCACACCATATATTCTTAATACCTTCCACAGAGCATCTCTCTCTATATATATATTTCTTTCTTTTCTTTTACTTTCAAACTATTCGTCATTTCCCGCATTAGCAAGGTAGCGTTAAGAACAGAGGACTATGCCTCTGACGGAATATCCTCACCTGGCCCCTTTCTCTGTTCCTTCTTTTGGAAAATTAAAAAAAAAAAAACAAGAGGGGAGGATTTCCGGCCCCCCGCTCCCTCCCCTTTTAGTCGCCTTCTACGACACGCAGGGAATACGTGGGAAGTATTCTTTCTCCCCTATCCCCAGGGATACCTAACCCAGGGATATATATATATATATATATATATTTATTTTTTTTTATTTTGCTTTATCGCTCTCTCCCGCATTAGCGAGGTAGCGCAAGGAAACAGATGAAAGAAATGGCCCAACCCACCCCAAAACACATGTATATACATACACGTCCACACACCCAAATTTACATACCTATACATCTCAATGTACACATATATATACACACACAGACACATACATATATACACATGTACATAATTCACACTGTCTGCCTTTATTTGTTCCCATCGCCACCCTGCCACACATGGAATAACATCCCCCTCCCCCCTCATTTGTGCGAGGTGGCGCTAGGAAAAGACACCAAAGGCCCCATTCGTTCACACTCAGTCTCTAGCTGTCATGTAATAATGCACCGAAACCACAGCTCCCTTTCCACATCCAGGCCCCACACAACTTTCCATTGTTTACCCCAGACGCTTCACATGCCCTGGTTCAATCCATTGACAGCACGTCAACCCTGGTATACCACATCGTTCCAATTCCCTCTATTCCTTACATGCCTGTCACCCTCCTGCATGTTCAAGCCCCGATCACTCAAAATATTTTTCACTCCATCCTTCCACCTAAAATTTGGTCTCCCACTTCTCCTCATTCCCACCACCTCTGATGTATATATCCTCTTTGTCAATCTTTCCTCACTCATTCTCTCCATGTGACCAAACCATTTCAAAACACCCTCTTCTGCTCTCTCAACCACGCTCTTTTTATTTCCACACATCTCTCTTACCCTTACATTACTTACTCAATCAAACCACCTCACACCACATATTGTCCTCAAACATCTCATTTCCAGCACATCCACCCTCCTGCGCACAACTCTATCCATAGCCCACGCCTCGCAACCATACAACATTGTTGGAACAACTATTTCTTCGAACTTACGGATTTTTGCTTTCCGAGATAATGTTCTCGACTTCCACACATTCTTCGAGGCTCCCAGAATTTTCGCCCCCTCCCCCACCCTATGATTCATTTCCGCTTCCATGGTTCCATCCGCTGCCAGATCCACTAACAGCTATCTAAAACACTTTACTTCCTCCAGTTTTTCTCCATTCAAACTTACCTCCCAATTCACTTGACCCTCAACCCTACTGTACCTAATAAACTTGCTCTTATTCACATTTACTCCTAACTTTCTTCTTTCACACACTTTACCAAACTCAGTCACCAGCTTCTGCAGTTTCTTACATGAATCAGCCACCAGCACTGTATCATCAGCAAACAACAACTGACTCACTTCCCAAGCTCTCTCATCCACAACAGACTGCATACTTGCCCATCTTTCCAAAACTCTTGCATTCACATCCCTAACAACCCCATCCATAAACAAATTAAACAACCATGGAGACATGACACACCCCTGCCACAAACCTACATTCACTGAGAACCAATCACTTTCCTCTCTTCCTACACGTACACATGCCTTACATCCTCGATAAAAACTTTTCACTGCTTCTAACAACTTGCCTCCAACACCATATATATATATATATATATATATATATATATATATATATATATATATATATATATATATATATATATATATATATATATATATATATATATATATCTTACATTCTATCACATATTCCCACAACTCCTGTTTCAGGAGTAGAGCTACTCCTTCCCTTGCTCTTGTCCTCTCACTAACCCCTGACTTAACTCCCTAGACATTCGCAAACCACTCTTCCCCTTTACCGTTAAGCTTCGTTTCACTCAGAGCCAAAACATCCAGGTTCCTTTCCTCAAACATACTACTTATCTCTCCTTTTTCACATCTTGGTTACATCCACACACATTTAGACACCCCAATCTGAGCCTACGAGGAGGATGAGCACTCCCCGCGTGACTCCTTCTTCTGTTTCCCATTTTAGAAAGTTAAAATACAAGTAGGGGAGGATTTCTGGCCCCCCGCTACCATTATTATTTTGCTTTGTCGCTGTCTCCCGCGCCTGCGAGGTAGCGCAAGGAAACAGATGAAGGAAATGGCCCAACCCACCCCCACACACATGCACACACATACACGTCCACACACAAACATACACACCCACACATCCCAACGTACACACATATATACACACACAGACACACACATATACACACATGCACATAATTCACACTGTCTGCCCCTACTCACCCCCATCGCCACCCCGCCACACACGGAATAACATCCCCCTCCCCCCTCATGTGCGCGAGGCAGCGCCAGAAAAAGACAACAAAGGCCCCATTCGCTCAAACTCAGTCTCCAGCTGTCATGCAATAATGCCCGAAACCACAGCTCCCTTTCCACATCCAGGCCCCACAGAACTTTCTATGGTTTACCCCAGACGCTTCATATGCCCTGATTCAATCCACTGACAGCACGTCGACCCTGGTATACCACATCGATATATATATATATATATATATATATATATATATATATATATATATATTTGAACTTATCCGCTGTCTCCCGCGTTAGCGAAGCAGCGCAAGGAAACATACGCGGAATGGCCCAACCCACCTACATACACATGTACATACAAACGCCTACACACGCAGATGTACATACATACACATTTCAACATATACATACATATACGTACACAGACATATACATATATACATATGTATATATCCATACTTTCTGCCTTCATCCATTCTCGTCGTCACCCAGCCACACACAAAATAGCACTCCCCCCTCCCTCCAGCGAGGCAGCGCCAGGAACAGACAAAATAAAAATGGCCACATTCGTTCACACTAAGTCTCTAACTGTCATGTGTAATACACAGAAACCACAGCTCCCTTTCCATATAAAAGCACCATAGACTTTTCCATGGTTTACCCCAGACGCTTCACATGCCCTGGTTCAATCCATTGACAGCAGGTCGACCGCGGTATACCATATCGTTCCAGTTCACTCTATTCCTTGCACACCGTTCACCCTCCTGTATGTTCAAGAACCGATCGCTTAAAACCTTTTTCACTCCATCCTTACACCTCCAATTTGGTCTCCCGCTTCTCCTTCTTCCCTCCACCTCCGACACATATATCCTCTTTGTCAATCTTTTTCACTCATTCTCTCCATGTGTCGAAACCATTTCAAAACACCCTCTTCTGATCTCTTTTTATTACCACACATCTCTCTTACCCTTTCATTACTTACTCGATCAAACCATTTCATTTCCAACGCACCCGCTCCCCTCCTTACAATCCCATCTACAACACATCCCTCGCAACCATATAACATTGTTGGAACCACTATTCCTTCGAACATAACCATTTTTGTGCTCTGAGATAAGAGATAACGTTTTCGCTTTCCACACACTCTTCAACGCACTCAAAACCTTCGCTCCCTCCCCCACCCTATAACTCATTTCCGCTTCCATGGTTCCATCCAAGTGTAAATATATATATATATATATATATATATATATGTATATATATATATATATATATATATATATATATATATATATATATATATATATATATATATGAAATAATATATATATATATATATATATATATATATATATATATATATATATATATATATATATATATATATATATATATACATATATATATATATATATTATTTTTTCTTATTATACTTTGTCGCTGTCTCCCGTGTTAGCGAGGTAGCGCAAGGAAACAGACGAGAGAATGGCCCAACCCACCCACATACACATGTATATACATACACGTCCACACACGCAAATATACATACCTATACATCTGAATGTATACATATATATACGCACACAGACATATACATACATACACATTCCTATGAGTCCACGGGGAAAATGAAACACGAAAAGTTCCCAAGTGCACTTTCGTGTAAAAATCACATCATCAGGGGAGACACAAGAGAGGAATATAACAGTCAGTTGATATTCATCGAAGAGACGAAGCAAGGACGCCATTTGGTAAACATGTTTACCAAATGGCGTCCTAGCTACGTATTGTATTCGTGTGTATTTTTGCGTGTGTGGACGCGTATGTATATACATGTGTATGTGGGTGGGTTGGGCCATTCTTTCGTCTGTTTCCTTGCGCTACCTCGCTAACACGGGAGACAGCGACAAAGTATAATAAGAAAAAATAATATATATATATATATATATATATATATATATATATATATATATATATATATATATATATATATATATATATTCATACTATTCGCCATTTCCCGCGTTTGCGAGGCAGCGTTAAGAACAGAGGACTGAGCCTCAGAGGGAAAATCCCCACCTGGCCCCCCTCTCCGTTCCTTCCTTTGGAAAATGAAAAAAAAAAGATATATATATATATATATATATATATATATATATATATATATATATATATATATATATACATATATATATATACATATATATATTTTATCCCTGGGGATAGGGGAGAAAGAATACTTCCCACGTATTCCCTGCGCGTCGTAGAAGGCGACTAAAAGGGGAGGAAGCGGGTGGCTGGAAATCCTCCCCTTTCTTGTTTTTTTTATAATTTTCCAAAAGAAGGAACAGAGAAGGGGGTCAGGTGAGGATATTCCCTCTAAGGCCCAGTTCTCAGTTCTTAACGCTACCTCGCTAACGCGGGAAATGGCAAATAGTATGAAAAAAAAATATATATATATATATATATATGTCTTTTCTTTCAAATTATTCGCCATTTCCCGCATTAGCGAGGTAGCGTTAAGAACAGAGGACTGGGCCTTTGAGGGAATACCCTCACCTGGCCCAATTCTCTGTTCCTTCTTTTGGAAAATTGAAAAAAAAAAAAAAAACTGAGAGGGGAGGATTTCCAGCCCCCCGCTCCCTCCCCTTTTAGTCGCCTTCTACGACACGCAGGGAATACGTGGGAAGTATTCTTAATCCTCTATCCCCAGGGATAATATATATATATATACATATGTATATATATTTTTTCTTAAACTATTCGCCATTTCCCGCGTTAGCGAGGTAGCGTTAGGAACAGAGGACTGGGCCTTTTTTGGAATATCCTCACCTTGCCTCCTCTGTTCCTTCTTTTGAAAAATTGAAAAAAAAGAGATTAAAAGAAAAAAAGATTAAAAAAAAAAACAAGAGGGGAGGATTTCCGGCCCCCCGCTCCCTCCCCTTTCAGTCGCCTTCTACGACACGCAGGGAATACGTGGGAAGCATTCTTAATCCCCTATCCCCAGGTTCAATATATATATATATATATATATATATATATATATATATATATATATATGGTGTGGGAGGCAAGTTGTTAGAAGCAGTGAAAAGTTTTTATCGAGGATGTAAGGCATGTGTACGTGTAGGAAGAGAGGAAAGTGATTGGTTCTCAGTGAATGTAGGTTTGCGGCAGGGGTGTGTGATGTCTCCATGGTTGTTTAATTTGTTTATGGATGGGGTTGTAAAGGAGGTGAATGCAAGAGTCCTGGAAAGAGGGGCAAGTATGAAGTCTGTTGGGGATGAGAGAGCTTGGGAAGTGAGTCAATTGTTGTTCGCTGATGATACAGCGCTGGTGGCTGATTCATGTGAGAAACTGCAGAAGCTGGTGACTGAGTTTGGTAAAGTGTGTGGAAGAAGAAAGTTGAGAGTAAATGTGAATAAGAGCAAGGTTATTAGGTACAGTAGGGGTGAGGGTCAAGTCAATTGGGAGGTGAGTTTGAATGGAGAAAAACTGGAGGAAGTGAAGTGTTTTAGATATCTGGGAGTGGATCTGTCAGCGGATGGAACCATGGAAGCGGAAGTGGATCATAGGGTGGGGGAGGGGGCGAAAATTTTGGGAGCCTTGAAAAATGTGTGGAAGTCGAGAACATTATCTCGGAAAGCAAAAATGGGTATGTTTGAGGGAATAGTGGTTCCAACAATGCTGTATGGTTGCGAGGCGTGGGCTATGGATAGAGATGTGCGCAGGAGGATGGATGTGCTGGAAATGAGATGTTTGAGGACAATGTGTGGTGTGAGGTGGTTTGATCGAGTAAGTAACGTAAGGGTAAGAGAGATGTGTGGAAATAAAAAGAGCGTGGTCGAGAGAGCAGAAGAGGGTGTTTTGAAATGGTTTGGGCACATGGAGAGAATGAGTGAGGAGAGATTGACCAAGAGGATATATGTGTCGGAGGTGGAGGGAACGAGGAGAAGAGGGAGACCAAATTGGAGGTGGAAAGATGGAGTGAAAAAGATTTTGTGTGATCGGGGCCTGAACATGCAGGAGGGTGAAAGGAGGGCAAGAAATAGAGTGAATTGGAGTCATGTGGTATACAGGGGTTGACGTGCTGTCAGTGGATTGAAGCAAGGCATGTGAAGCGTCTGGGGTAAACCATGGAAAGCTGTGTAGGTATGTATATTTGCGTGTCTGGACGTGTGTATGTACATGTGTATGGGGGGGGGGGTTGGGCCATTTCTTTCGTCTGTTTCCTTGCGCTACCTCGCAAACGCGGGAGACAGCGACAAAGTATAAAAAAAAAAAAAAAAAAAAAATATATATATATATATATATATATATATATATATATATATATATATATATATATATATATATATATATAAATATATATATATATATATATATATATATATATATATATATATATATATATATATATATATATATATATATATATATATATATATATATATATATATATATATATATATATATATATATATAAGGTTATTTAATGTATGTATGACTCATGGTGAGGTGCCTGAGGATTGGCGGAAAGAGTGCATAGTGCCATTGTACAAAGGCAAAGGGGATAAGAGTGAGTGGTCAAATTACAGAGGTATAAGTTTGTTGAGTATTCCTGGTAAATTATATGGGAGGGTATTGATTGAGAGGGTGAAGGCATGTACAGAGCATCAGATTGGGGAAGAGCAGTGTGGTTTCAGAAGTGGTAGAGGATGTGTGGATCAGGTGTTTGCTTTGAAGAATGTATGTGAGAAATACTTAGAAAAGCAAATGGATTTGTATGTAGCATTTATGGATCTGGAGAAGGCATATGATAGAGTTGATAGAGATGCTCTGTGGAAGGTATTAAGAATATATGGTGTGGGAGGCAAGTTGTTAGATGCAGTGAAAAGTTTTTATCGAGGATGTAAGGCATGTGTACGTGTAGGAAGAGAGGAAGGTGATTGGTTCTCAGTAAATATAGGTTTGTGGCAGGGGTGTGTGATGTCTCCATGGCTGTTTAATTTGTTTATGGATGGGGTTGTTAGGGAGGTGAATGCGAGAGTTTTCGAAAGAGGGGCAAGTATGAAGTCTTTTGGGGATGAGAGAGCTTGGGATGTGAGTCAGTTGTTGTACGCTGATGATATAGCGCTTGTGGCTGATTCATGTGAGAAATTGCAGAAGCTGGTGACTGAGTTTGGTAAAGTGTGTGAAAGGAGAAAGTTAATAGTAAATGTGAATAAGAGCAAGGTTATTAGGTACAGTAGTGTTGAGGGTCAAGTCAATTGGGAGGTAAGTTTGAATGGAGAAAAACTGGAGGAAGTAAAGTGTTTTAGATATCTGGGAGTGGATCTGGCAGCGGATGGAACCATGGAAGCGGAAGTGGATCATAGGGTGGGGGAGGGGGCGAAAATTCTGGGAGCCTTGAAGAATGTGTGGAAGTCGAGAACATTATCTCTGAAAGCAAAAATGGGTATGTTTGAAGGAATAGTGGTTCCAACAATGTTGTATGGTTGCGAGGCGTGGGCTATGGATAGAGTTGTGCGCAGGAGGATGGATGTGCTGGAAATGAGATGTTTGAGGACAATGTGTGGTGTGAGATGGTTTGATCGAGTAAGTAACGTAAGGGTAAGAGAGGTGTGTGGAAATAAAAAGAGCGTGGTTGAGAGAGCAGAAGAGGGTTTTTTGAAATGGTTTGGGCACATGGAGAGAATGAGTGAGGAAAGATTGACCAAGAGGACATATGTGTCGGAGGTGGGAGACCAAAGAAGTGGGAGAAGTGGGAGACCAAATTGGAGGTGGAAAGATGGAGTGAAAAAGATTTTGTGTGATCGGGGCCTGAACATGCAGGAGGGTGAAAGGAGGGCAAGGAATAGAGTGAACTGGATCGATGTGGCACACCGGGGTTGACTTGCTGTCAGTGGATTGAATCAGGGCATGTGAAGTGTTTGGGGTAAACCATGAAAAGCTGTGTAGGTATGTATATTTGCGTGTGTGGACGTATGTATAAACATGTGTATGGGGGTGGGTTGGGCCATTTCTTTCGTGTGTTTCCTTGCGCTACCTCACAAACGCGGGAGACAGCGACAAAAAAAAGGTTTGTTGAGTATTCCTGGTAAATTATATGGGAGGGTATTGATTGAGAGGGTGAAGGCATTTACAGAGCATCAGATTGGGGAAGAGCAGTGTGGTTTCAGAAGTGTTAGAGGATGTGGGGTATGGATAGAGTTGTGCGCAGGAGGATGGATGTGCTGGAAATGAGATGTTTGAGGACAATGTGTGGTGTGAGGTGTAAGTAACGTAAGGGTAAGAGAGATGTGTGGAAATAAAAAGAGCGTGGTTGAGAGAGCAGAAGAGGGTGTTTTGAAATAGTTTGGGCACATGGAGAGAATGAGTGAGGAAAGATTGACCAAGAGGATATATGTGTCGGAGGTGGAGGGAACGAGGAGAAGTGGCAGACCAAATTGGAGGTGGAAAGATGTAGTGAAAAAGATTTTGTGTGATCGGGGCCTGAACATGCAGGAGGGTGAAAGGAGGGCAAGGAATAGAGTGAATTGGATCGATGTGGTATACCGGGGTTGACGTGCTGTCAGTGGATTGAATCAGGGCATGTGAAGCGTCTGGGGTAAACCATGGAAAGCTGTGTAGGTGTGTATATTTGCGTGTGTGGACGTATGTATATACATGTGTATGGGGGTGGGTTGGGTCATTTCTTTCGTCTGTTTCCTTGCGCTACCTCGCAAACGCGGGAGACAGCGGCAAAAAAAAAAAAAAAAATATATATATATATATATATATATATATATATATATATATATATATATATATATATATATATATATATATACATATATACACTCGGATGGAACCATGGAAGCGGAAATGAGTTATAGGGTGGGGGAGGGAGCGAAGGTTTTGGATGCGTTGAAGAGTGTGTGGAAAGCGAGAACGTTATCTCTTATCTCAGAGAACAAAAATGGTTATGTTCGAAGGAATAGTGGTTCCAACAATGTTATATGGTTGCGAGGGATGGGTTGTAGATGGGATTGTAAGGAGGGGGGCGGATGCGTTGGAAATGAAATGGTTTGATCGAGTAAGTAATGAAAGGGTAAGGGAGATGTGTGGTAATAAAAAGAGAGCAGAAGAGGGTGTTTTGAAATGGTTTCGACACATGGAGAGAATGAGTGAGGAAAGATTGACAAAGAGGATATATGTGTCGGAGGTGGAGGGAAGAAGGAGAAGCCGGAGACCAAATATATATATACATATATATATATATATATATATATATATATATATATATATATATATATATATATATATATATATATATATATATATATTTTTTTTTTTTTTTTTTGCTTTGTCGCTGTCTCCCGCGTTTGCGAGGTAGCGCAAGGAAACAGACGAAAGAAATGGCCCAACCCACCCCCATACACATGTATATACATACGTCCACACACGCAAATATACATACCTACACAGCTTTCCATGGTTTACCCCAGACGCTTCACATGCCTTGATTCAATCTACTGACAGCACGTCAACCCCGGTATACCACATCGCTCCAATTCACTCTATTCCTTGCCCTCCTTTCACCCTCCTGCATGTTCAGGCCCCGATCACACAAAATCTTTTTCACCTCCAATTTGGTCTCCCTCTTCTCCTTGTTCCCTCCACCTCCGACACATATATCCTCTTGGTCAATCTTTCCTCACTCATTCTCTCCATGTGCCCAAACCATTTCAAAACACCCTCTTCTGCTCTCTCAACCACGCTCTTTTTATTTCCACACATCTCTCTTACCCTTACGTTACTTACTCGATCAAACCACCTCACACCACACATTGTCCTGAAACATCTCATTTCCAGCACATCCATCCTCCTGCGCACGACTCTATCCATAGCCCACGCCTCGCAACCATACAACATTGTTGGAACCACTATTCCTTCAAACATACCCATTTTTGCTTTCCGAGATAATGTTCTCGACTTCCACACATTCTTCAGGACTCCCAGAATTTTCGCCCCCTCCCCCACCCTATGATTCACTTCCGCTTCCATGGTTCCATCCGCTGCCAGATCCACTCCCAGATATCTAAAACACTTCACTTCCTCCATACTGGAAAGGATCGCAATTTTGTGCGTGATCAAGTATATTCCAATGAGTCCACGGGGCAAATGAAACATGATAAGTTCCCAAGTGCAGTTTCGTGCAATAATCACATCATAGTAATATAAGTCCAGCCACTGTTTCATCATTTTACATTGCGAAATAAAAAAGGAAGTGAAGGATCATAAAACACAAATCTTTTTTATATCAAACACTTTGTATTTCATGGGATAAGTTGCTAATGAAAATACACTACAAGAAAGGAATATAATAGTCAATTGATATACAATAAAGATACGTAGCTAAGACGCCATTTGGTAAAAAAGTGAATATCCAAGACAGGCAACGAGCGTATCATAAACTTATTATGTGGACAAGAAGGGGAATTGTTTAAAAATTCTATCACAATAAAGTTATCCAGTTTGTATTGACCTTCACTGATATTAAGGTTATAATTCTTTGTGTATTTAATGATAGAAGATTCAATGATATTTCTCGCGGTACTTGAGTTTAGAGTTAGTAACTGAGTTGGCAGTACTCCAGTCAATACAATGATCACAGTTTTTAAAGTGATTAAACAAGGCATTTGGCTCTTGTCCTGTTCTTATATTATATTTATGTTGCTTAAGTTTAACAGAAAGATCCTTACCAGTCTGTCCAACTTAAAACTTATCACAATTTCTACATCGCACTTTATAGATGCATCTAGGAGAATTTTCTGCTGAGTTCCTGATTAAGACATTCTTTATAGTATTATTGTTGCTGAAGGCAACATTTACATTAAATATTTAAACAACATGGGAAGTAAAGTAAAACTATGATCAAAAGGGAGAATTAAATGATTCTTGGTGTCAATGGGAGGTTTGGGCTCAACTCTAAACGAGTTCTTTGCTAACTTAAGGGATTTATCAATGAAAGATCTAGGGTACTTTAACTTAGATCTAATAGAATATATCTTCTCAAACTCATCATCAATAAACTCTAGACTGCAAATACTTAATGCCCTAAGGAACATAGATTGAAATGATGATAATTTAACTGTCATGTTGAGATGAGAAATAATGGATATATGAGCATACATTGGTGGGTTTTCTGTATATGCGAAACTTAAACTTGTTTCCATGCCTATGGATCATGCAGTCTAAAAATGGTAACATAACAATATTTTCATTTTCAACAGTCGATTTGATGGAAGGCACTAAATTGTGAAGTAAGGAGAGAAATGTTTGTGAGTTTTCATTTGTTGGGCGAACACAAAGAACTTCATCTGCATACCTACACCAAATTGCATTAAAAGGTAAGATATCCTATCGTAATTTTGCTTCAAGGGATTCCATATAAAGATTACTTAGTACAGGTGAAAGAGGGTTACCCATTGCCTACCAAATTTTTTAGCATAATATTCACCAATGAATTGAAATTCACAGTCTTTTAGACACAATTTTATCAGTTCAGTAAAAGCAGACTTTAAAACAGATAAATGAATATCATCCAAAACATCAAGTAAATATTCTAAAAGGTCATTAACTGGAACTTTTGTGAAAAGTGAGGAAACATCAAGGCTTACAAGTTTGAAATCAAAATCAACATTGACTTTGTTAAGCTTGTTAACTAAATCTACATTGTTCACGTGATTCATGTTCGGGTTCGAGTCTGCCTGTTGGAGGTTTGTACATTCTATGAAAGTGCGCGTTCATATACCTCGTTTTGTACAGTTATTTTCGGTAAAATGCTATCTGCTGGTTGTGTGAGCCTAATGGGAAATTACCTGTCTAGACCCCGTTGCTCACCAACTTGAGATGAAGGGTATTCGACTACATAGTATTCGAATAGTCATTTCCCTATTAGGAGCGATCATAGCCTAGCAGTAGTGTTCCCGCCTGCCACGCAGGGGTACCTTGTTCGATCGTGGATGTTGGAGGTTTGTATGTTCTGTGAAAGGGCGCGTTCATATGCACTTTGTTCGTTTATATATATTTCAGATTTAATCGGTGTCTCCGCGTCAGTGAGGTAGCGCCAGGAAACAGACGAAGAATGGACCATCCACTCATATACACATGTATAAACGCCCATACACGCACATATACATACATATACATATCAACATATACATACATATACATGTACATATTCATACCTACTTAACTTCATACTTTCCTGTCGCTACTCCGCCACACAGGATATAGCTTGGGTCCAGTCTTCTGTTCTTAACGCAATCTTGCCAAAGCGGGAAATGGCGAATATGTATGAAAAAAAGAAATTTGTATATATATACATTTAAATTTGTATATATATACATATATATATATATATATATATATATATATATATATATATATATATATATATATATATATATATATATATATATATATATATATATATACATTATACTTAATCACTGTTTCCCGCGTCAGCGAGGTAGCGCCAGGAAACAGACGAAGAATGGCCCAACCACTCATATACACATATATATACATAAATGTCCATACACGCACAAATACATACATATACATATCAACATACACATACATATATATACCCAGACATATACATATAAACATTTGTTGCCTTAATCCCTTCTATCGCAACCCCGGCACACAAGAAAATCCCCCCCTTCAAAAAAGAAAGAAAAAAAGAGGTAGCGACAGTGTCTAGCTGTTATCGGTAATGCACCGAAACCACAGCTCCCTTTCTACATCCAGGCCCCACAGATCTTTTCATGGTTTACCCCAGATGCTTCACATGCCCTGGTTCAGTCCATTGACAGCACGTCGACCTCGGTATAATAAATCGTTCTAATTCACGTCTTTCACCCACCTGTATGTTCAGGCCCCGATTGGCCGAAATCTTTTTCACTCCATCCTTCCATCTCCAGTTTGGTCTCTCCCTTGTCGTTGTTCTCTCCACCTCTGACAAATATATCCTCTTTGTCAATCTTTCCTCACTCATTCTCTCCATATGTCCAAACCATTTCAACAAACTCTCTTCTGTTCTCTCAACCACACTCTTTTTATCACCATATCTCTCTTACCCTTTCATTACTTACTCTGTCAAATCAACTCACACCACATATTGTTCTCAAACATTCTATTTCCAACGCATCCACCCCCTTTCGTACAACCCTATCGCTAGCCCATGCCTTGCAACCATACAACATTGTTGGAACTACTATTCTATCAAACATACCCATTTTACTCTCCGAGATAACGCTCTCTCCTTCCACATATTCTTCATCGCTCCCAGCTCCTTGGCCCCTTCCCCAACCCTGTGACTGACTTCTACTTCCATAGTTCCATCCGCTGCCAAATATCTAAAACACTTCAATTCCTCCAATTTTTCTCCATTCAAACAAACCTCCCAATTAACTTGTCCCTCTACACTACTGAACCTAACAACCTTGATCTTATTCATATTTATTCTCAACATTCTCCTTTCTAACTCTTTACCAAACTCAGTCACCAACCTCTGCAGTTTCTCACCCGAATCAGCCATTAGAGCTGTATCATCAGCGAGCAACAACTGACTCACTTTCCATGCCCTCTAATCCGCAACAGACCGCATGCTCGCCCCTCTTTCCAAAACTCTTGCATTTATCTCTCTAACAACCCCATCCATAAACAAGTTAAACAACCATGGGAACATCGCACACCCCAGCCGCAAACCGACATTCACTGGGAACCAATCACTCTCCTCTCATCCTACTCTTACACATGCCTTACATCCTTTATAAAAACTTTTCACTGCTGCTGGCAACTTACCTCCAACACCATACACAATTAAAACCTTCCACAAAGCATCTAGCATCTCTATCAACCCTATCGTATGCCTTCTCCAGATCCATAAATGCTACATACAAATCCATTTGCTTTTTAAGTATTTCTCACATACATTCTTCAAAGCAAACACCTGATCCACACATCCTCTACCACTTCTGAAGCCACCCTGCTCTTCCCAGTCAGATGCTCTGTACATGCTTTTACCGTCTCAATCAAAACCCTCCCATATAATTTCTTAGGAATACTCAACAAACTTATGCATCAGTAATTTGAACGTTCACCTTTATCCAGTTTGCCTTTGTACAATGGCACTATGCATGCAATGCGCCAATCCTCAGGCACTGCACCATGATCCATAAATGCAAAGAATATCCACACCAACCAATCAACAACTCAGTCACCCGCTTTTTATTATGAATTCCACTGTAAGACCATCCAACCCTCTGTCTTGCCGGCTTTTGTCTTTCGCAAAGCTTCCACTACCTCTTCTCTGTTTACCAAACCAATCTCGCTGACCCTTTCGCTTCGCACACCACCCTGACCAAAACACCCTATATAGATCTGCCAATCTATCACAAAAACATTCGATAAGCCTTCAGAAAATTCATTCCATTTCACTTCATCACTGATTGTTATTACTTTCCCACCAGCCCCTTTCAGAAATGTTCCCATATATATATATATATATATATATATATATATATATATATATATATATATATATATATGTATATTTTTTTTTTTTTTGCTTTGTCGCTGTCTCCCGCGTTTGCGAGGTAGCGCAAGGAAACAGACGAAAGAAATGGCCCAACCCACCCCCATACACATGTATATACATACGTCCACACACGCAAATATACATACCTACACAGCTTTCCATGGTTTACCCCAGACGCTTCACATGCCCTGATTCACTCCACTGACAGCACGTCATCCCCGGTATACCACATCGATCCAATTCACTCTATTCCTTGCCCTCCTTTCACCCTCCTGCATGTTCAGGCCCCGATCACACAAAATCTTTATCGCCCCATCTTTCCACCTACAATTTGGTCTCACACTTCTCCTCGTTCCCTCCACCTCCGACACATATATCCTCTTGGTCAATCTTTCCTCACTCATTCTCTCCATGTGCCCAAACCATTTCAAAACACCCTATTCTGCTCTCTCAACCACGCTCTTTTTATTTCCACACATCTCTCTTACACTTACGTTACTTACTCGATCAAACCACCTCACACCACACATTGTCCTCAAACATCTCATTTCCAGCACATCCACCCTCCTGCGCATAACTCTATCCATAGCCCACGCCTCGCAACCAAAAAACATTGTTGGAACCACTATTCCTTCAAACATACCCATTTTTGCTTTCCGAGATAATGTTCTCGACTTCCACACATTCTTTAAGGCTCCCAGGATTTTCGCCCCCTCCCCCACCCTATGATCCACTTCCGCTTCCATTGTTCCATCCGCTGCCAGATCCACTCCCAGATATCTAAAACACTTTACTTCCTCCAGTTTTTCTCCATTCAAACTTACCTCCCAATTGACTTGACCCTCAACCCTACTGTACCTAATAACCTTGCTCTTATTCACATTTACTCTTAACTTTCTTCTTTCACACACTTTACCAAACTCAGTCACCAGCTTCTGCAGTTTCTCACATGAATCAGCCACCAGTGCTGTATCATCAGCGAACAACTGACTCACTTCCCAAGCTCTCTCATCCCCAACAGACTTCATACTTGCCCCTCTTTCCAATACTCTTGCATTCACCTCCCTAACAACCCCATCCATAAACAAATTAAACAACCATGGAGACATCATACACCCCTGCCGCAAACCTACATTCACTGAGAACCAATCACTTTCCTCTCTTCCTACACGTACACATGCGTTACATCCTCGATAAAAACTTTTCACTACTTCTAACAACTTGCCTCCCACACAATATATTCTTAATACCTTCCACAGAGCATCTCTATCAACTCTATCATATGCCTTCTCCAGATCCATAAATGCTACATACAAATTTCATTTGCTTTTCTAAGTATTTCTCACATACATTCTTCAAAGCAAACACCTGATCCACACATCCTCTACCATTTCTGAAACCACACTGCTCTTCCCCAATCTGATGCTCTCTACATGCCTTCACCCTCTCAATCAATACCCTCCCATATAATTTACCAGGAATACTCAACAAACTTATACCTCTGTAATTTGACCACTCACTCTTATCCCCTTTGCCTTTGTACAATGGCACTATGCAAGAAATCCGCCAATCCTCAGGCACCTCACCATGAGCCATACATACATTGAATAACCTTACCAACCAGTCAATAATACAGTCACCCCCTTTTTTAATAAATTCCTCTGCAATACCATCCAAAACCGCTGCCTTGCCGGCTTTCATCTTTCGCAAAGCTTTTACTACCTCTTCTCTGTTTACCAAATCATTTTCCCTAACCCTCTCACTTTGCACACCACCTCGACCAAAACACCCTATATCCGCCACTCTATCATCAAACACATTCAACAAACCTTCAAAATACTCACTCCATCTCCTTCTCACATCACCACTACTTGTTATCACCTACCCATTTGCGCCCTTCACTGAAGTTCCCATTTGCTCCCTTGTCTTACGCACTTTATTTACCTCCTTCCAGAACATCTTTTCATTCTCCCTAAAATTTAATGATACTTTCTCACCCCAACTCTCATTTGCCCTCTTTTTCACCTCTTGCACCTTTCTCTTTCCCTCCTGTCTCTTTCTTTTATACATCTCCCACTCAATTGCATTTTTTCCCTGCAAAATCGTCCAAATGTCTCTCTCTTCTCTTTCACTAATAATCTTACTTCTTCATCCCACCACTCACTACACTTTCTAATAAACCCACCTCCCACTCTTGTCATGCCACAAGCATCTTTTGCGCAATCCATCACTGATTCCCTAAATACATCCCATTTCTCCCCCACTCCCCTTACTTCCATTGTTCTCACCTTTTTCCATTTTCTACTCAGTCTCTTCTGGTACTTCCTCACACAAGTCTCCTTCTCAAGCTCACTTACTCTCACCACCCTCTTCACCCCAACATTCACTCTCCTTTTCTGAAAACCCATACAAATCTTCACCTTAGCCTCCACAAGATAATGATCAGACATCCCTCCCGTTCCACCTCTCAGCACATTAACATCTAAAAGTCTCTCTTTCACGCGCCTGTCAATTAACACGTAATCCAATAACGCTCTCTGGCCATCTCTCCTACTTACATACGTATACTTATGTATATCTCGCTTTTTAAACCAGGTATTCCTAATCACCAGTCCTTTTTCAGCACATAAATCTACAAGCTCTTCACCATTTCCATTTACAACACTGAACACCCCATGTATACAAATTATTCCCTCAACTGCCACATTACTCACCTTTGCATTCAAATCACCCATCACTATAACCCGGTCTTGTACATCAAAACCACTAACACACTCATTCAGCTGCTCCCAAAACACTTGCCTCTCATGATCTTTCTTCTCATGCCCAGGTGCATATGCACCAATAATCACCCATCTGTCTCCATCAACTTTCAGTTTTACCCTTATTAATCGAGAATTTACTTTCTTACATTCTATCACATACTCCCACAACTCCTGTTTCAGGAGTACTGCTACTCCTTCCCTTGCTCTTGTTCTCCCACTAACCCCTGATTTTACTCCCAAGACATTCCCAAACCACTCTTCCCCTTTACCCTTGAGCTTATATATATATATATATATATATATATATATATATATATATATATATATATATATATATATATATATAAATATATATATATATATATATATATATATATATATATATATATATATATATATATATATATATATATATATATATATATATATATATATATATATAAATATATTCCCTGGGGATAGGGGAGAAAGAATACTTCCCACGTATTCCCTGCGTGTCGTAGAAGGCGACTAAAAGGGAAGGGAGCGGGGGGATGGAAATCCTCCCCTCTCGTTTTTTTTTTTTTTTTTAATTTTCCAAAAGAGGGAACAGAGAAGAGGGCCAGGTGAGGATATTCCCTCAAAGGCCCAGTCCTCTGTTCTTAACGCTACCTCGCTATCGCGGGAAATAGCGAATAGTATGAAAAAAAAAAAAATATATATTAGGTACAGTAGGGTTGAGGGTCAAGTCAATTGGGAGGTGAGTTTGAATGGTGAAAAACTGGAGGAAGTGAAGTGTTTTAGATATCTGGGAGTGGATCTGTCAGCGGATGGAACCATGGAAGCGGAAGTGGATCATAGGGTGGGGGAGGGGGCGAAAATTTTGGGAGCCTTGAAAAATGTGTGGAAGTCGAGAACATTATCCCTGAGAGCAAAAATGGGTATGTTTGAAGGAATAGTAGTTCCAACAATGTTGTATGGTTGCGAGGCGTGGGCTATGGATAGAGTTGTGCGCAGGAGGATGGATGTGCTGGAAATGAGATGTTTGAGGACAATGTGTGGTGTGAGGTGGTTTGATCGAGTAAGTAACGTAAGGGTAAGAGAGATGTGTGGAAATAAAAAGAGCGTGGTTGAGAGAGCAGAAGAGGGTGTTTTGAAATGGTTTGGGCACATGGAGAGAATGAGTGAGGAAAGATTGACCAAGAGGATATATGTGTCGGAGGTGGAGGGAACGAGGAGAAGAGGGAGACCAAATTGGAGGTGGAAAGATGGAGTGAAAAGGATTTTGTGTGATCGGGGCCTGAACATGCAGGAGGGTGAAAGGAGGGCAAGGAATAGAGTGAATTGGAGCGATGTGGTATACAGGGGTTGACGTGCTGTCAGTGGATTGAATCAAGGCATGTGAAGCGTCCGGGGTAAACCATGGAAAGCTGTGTAGGTATGTATATTTCCGTGTGTGGACGTGTGTATGTACATGTGTATGGGGGGGGTTGGGCCATTTCTTTCGTCTGTTTCCTTGCGCTACCTCGCAAACGCGGGAGACAGCGACAAAGTCTAAAAAAAAAAAAAAAAAAAAAAAAAAAATATATATATATATATATATATAGATATATATATATATATATATACATATGTATACATACATATATATATATATATATATATATATATATATATATATATATATATATATATATATATATATATATATTTTTTTTTTTTTTTTTTTTTTTTCATACTATTCGCCATTTCCCGCGTTTGCGAGGTAGCGTTAAGAACAGAGGACTGGGCCTTAGAGGGAAAATCCTCACCTGGCCCCCTTCTCTGTTCCTTCTTTTGGAAAATCAAAAAAAAAAAAAAAAAAAAAAAAAAATATATATATATATATATATATATATATATATATATATATATATATATATATATATATATATATATATATATATATATATATATATATATAGATATATATACATACATATGTATATATATATATATATATATATATATATATATATATATATATATATATATATATATATATATATATATATATATATATATATATATATATATATATATATATATATATATATATATATATATATATATATATAAATATATATATATATATATACATATATACTGTACCTAATAACCTTGTTCTTATTCACAGTTACTCTCAGCTTTCTTCTTTCACACACTTTACTAAACTCAGACACCAGCTTCTGCAGCTTCTCACCTGAATCAGCCACCAGCGCCGTATTATCACCGAACAACAACTGACTCACTTCACAAACCCTCTCATCTACAACAGACTGCATACTTGTCCCTCTCTCCAAAATTCTTGCATTCACCTCCCTAACAACCCCATCCATAAACAAATTAAACAACCATCGAGACATCACACATCCCTGCCGCAAATCGACACTCACTGAGAACCAATCACTTTCCTCTCTTCCAACTCGTACACATGCCTTACTTCCTCGATAAAAACTCTTCACTGCTTCTAGCAACTTGACTCCAACACCATATATTCTTCATACCTTCCACAGAGTATCTCTATCAACTCTATCATATTCCTTCTCCAGATCCATGAATACTACATGCAAATCTATTTTTTTTTATAAGTATTTCACACATATATTCTTCAAAGCATACACATGATCCAAACATCCTCTACCACCTCTGAAACCATACTGCTCTTCCCCAATCTGATGCTCTGTACATGCCTTCACCCTCTTAATCAATACCCTCCCATATAATATCCCAGGAATACTCAACAAACTTATACCTCTTTAATTTGAACACTCACCTTTATCATCTTTGCCTTTGTACAATGGCACTCTGCATGCATTCTGCCATTTCTCAGGAACTTCACCATGAGCCGTACAAACACTGAATATCCTCACCAGCTAGTCAACAACACACTCATCCCCCTTTTTAATGAATTCCACTGCAATGCCATCCAAACCCGCCGCCTTGCCGGCTTCATCTTCCGCAAAGCTTTCACTGCCTCTTCTCTGTTAACCAAATCATTCTCCCTGACCCTCTCACTTCGACGAAAACATCCTATATCTGCCACCCTATCATCTAACTCATTCAACAAACATTAAAAATATTCACTCCAGCTCCTTCTCACATCACCACTACTTGTTATTATCTCCCCATTAGCCCCTTCACTGATGTTCCCATTTGTTCTCTTGTCTTACGCACTTTTTTTACCTCCTTCCAAAACATCTTTTTATACTCCGTATAATTCAATGATACCCTTTCACCCCAACTCTCATTTGCCCTCTTTTTCACCTCCTGCACCTTTCTCTTTACTTCGTGCCTCTTTTTTTTATACATCTATCTTCTCTTTCACTAATAATCTTACTTCTTCATCCCACCACTCACTACCTTTTCTAATTTGCCCACCTTCCACGCTTTTCATGCCACAAGCATCTTTTGCGCAAGCCATCGGCTGCTTCCCTATGTATATCCCATTCCTCCCCCACTCTCCTTACGTCCTTTGCTCTCACCTTTTTCCATTCTGCACTTAATCTCTCCTGGTACTTCCTCACACAAGTCTCCTTCCCAAGCTCACTTACTCTCACCACTCTCTTCAGGCCAACATTCTATCCTCTTTTCTGAAAACCTCTACAAATCTTCACCTTCGCCTCCACAAGATAATGATCAGACATCCCTCCAGTTGCACCTTTCAGCACATTAATATCCATCAGTCTCTCACGCGCCTATCAATTAACATGTAATCCAATAACGCTCTCAGGCCATGTCTCCTACTTACATACGTCTACTTATGTATATCTCTCTTTTTAAACGAAGTATTCATAACCACCAGTCCTTTTTCAGCACAGAGATCTACAAGTTCTTCACCGTTTCAATTTACAACACTGAACACCCCATCTACACCAATCATATCTTTAACTGCCACAATACTCACCTTTGCATTCAAATTACCCATCACTATAACCCGGTATCGTGCATCAAAACTGCTAACACACTCACTCAGCTGCTCCCAAAACACTCACTTTCTTCTCATGACTAGGAGCATAGGCACCAATAATCACCCACCTCTCTCCATGCACTTTCAGTTTTACCCATATCAATCTAGAGTGTACTTTCTTACACACACACACACACACAAACACACACACACACACAAACACACACACACACACACACATATATATATATATATATATATATATATATATATATATATATATATATATATATATATATATTTATTTATTTATTTATTTTGCTTTGTCGCTGTCTCCCGCATTAGCGAGGTAGCGCAAGGAAACAGACGAAAGAATGGCCCAACCCACCCATATACACATGTATATACATACACGTTCACACACGCAAATATACATACCTATACATAGTGTACACATACATATACACACACAAACATATACATATAAACACATGTATATAATTCATACTGTCTCCCATTATTTTTTCCCATCGCCACCTCGCCACACATGGAATAACAACCCCCTCCCTCCTCATATGTGCGAGGTAGCGCTAGGAAAAGACAACAAAGGTCCCATTCGTTCACCCTCAGCCTCTAGCGGTCATGTAATAATGCACCGAAACCACAGCTCCCTCTGTACATCCAGGCCCAACAGAACTTTCCATGGTTTACCCCAGACGCTTCATATGCCCTGCTTCAGTCCTTTGATAGCACGTCGACCCCGGTATACCACATCGATCCAATTCACTCTATTTCTTGCACGCCTTTCACCCTCCTGCATGTTCAGACCACGATCACTCAAAATCTTTTTCACTCCATCTTTCCACCTAAAATTTGGTCTCCCACTTCTCCTCGTTCCCTCCACATCTGACACATATATCCTCTTGGGCAATCTTTCCTCTCTCATTCTCTCCATGTGACTAAACCTTTTCAAAACACCCTCTTCTGCTTTCTCAACCACACTCTTTTCATTTCCACATATCTCTCTTACCTTTACATTACTTACTCGATCAAACCACCTCACACCACATATTGTCCTCAAACATCTCATTTCCAGCACATTCACCCTCCTGCGCACAACTCTATCCATATCCCACGCCTCGCAGCCATACAACATTGTTGGAACCACTATTCCTTCAAACATACCCATTTTTGCTTTCCGAGATAATGTTCTCGACATCCAAACATTCTTCAAGGATCCCAGAACTTTCACCCTCTCTCCCACCCTATGATTCATTTCCGCTTCCATGGTTCCATACGCTGCCAGATCCACTCCCAGATATCTAAAACACTTTACTTCCTCCAGTTTTTCTCCATTCAAACTTACCTCCCAATTAACTTGACCCTCAACCCTACTGTACCAAATAACCTTGCTCTTATTCACATTTACTCTCAACTTTCTTCTTTCACACACTTTACCAAACTCAGTCACCAGCTTCTGCAGTTTCTCACATTAATCATCCACCAGCGCTATACGTATCATCAGCGAACAACAACTGACTCACTTCCCAAGCTCTCTCATCCACAACAGACTGCATACTTGCCCCTCTTTCCAAAACTCTTGCATTCACCTCCCTAACAACCCATCCATAAACAAATTAAACGACCAATGGAGACATCACACACCTCTGCCGCAAACCTAAATTCACTGAGAACCAATCACTTTCCTCTCTTCCTACACGTCCATATGCCTTACATCCTCGATAAATTCTTTTCACTGCTTCTGACAACTTGCCTCCCACACCATATATTCTTAATACCTTCCACAGAGCATCTCTATCAAGTCTATCATATGCCTTCTCCAGATACATAAATGCTACATACAAATCCATTTGCTTTTCTAAGTATTTCTCACATACATTCTTCAAAGCAAACACCTGATCCACACATCCTCTACCACTTTTGAAACCACACCGCTCTTCCCCCAATCTAATGCTCTGTACATGCCTTCACCCTCTCAATCAATACCCTCCCATATAATTTACCAGGAATACTCAACAAACTTATACCTCTGTAATTTGAGCACTCACTCTTATCCCCTTTGCCTTTGTACAATGGCACTATGCAAGTATTCCGCCAATCCTCAGGCACCTCATCATGAATCATACATACATCACATAACCTTACCAACCAGTCAACAATACAGTCACCCCCTTTTTTAATAAATTCCACTGCAATACCATCCAAACCTGCTGCCTTGCCGGCTTTCATCTTCCGCAAAGCTTTTACTACCTCTTCTCTGTTTACCAAATCATTTTCCCTAACCCTCTCACTTTGCACACCACCTCGACCAAAACACCCTATATCTGCCACTCTATCATCAAACACATTCAACAAACCTTCAAAATACTCACTCCATCTCCTTCTCACATCACCACTACTTGTTATCACCTCCCCATTAGCCCCCTTCACTGAAGTTCCCATTTGCTCCCTTGCCTTACGCACTTTATTTACCTCCTTCGAAAACATCTTTTTATTCTCCCTAAAATCTAATGATACTGTCTCACCCCAACTCTCATTTGCCCTCTTTTTCACCTCTTGCACCTTTCTCTTGACCTCCTGCCTCTTTCTTTTATACATCTCCCACTCATTTGCATTTTTTCCCTGCAAAAATAGTCCAAATGCCTCTCTCTTCTCTTTCACTAATAATCTTACTTCTTCATCCAACCACTCACTACCCTTTCTAATCAACCCATCCCCCATGTTTCTCATGCCACAAGCATCTTTTGCGCAAGCCATCACTGCTTCCCTAAATGCATCCTATTCCCCCTCCATTACCCTTACCTCCTTTGTTCTCACCTTTTTCCATTCTGTACTCAGTCTCTCCTGGTACTTCCTCACACAAGTCTCCTTCCCAAGCTCACTTACTCTCACCACTCTCTTCACCTTAACATTCTCTCTTCTTTTCTGAAAACCCCTACAAATTTTCACCTTCGCCTCCACAAGATAATGATCAGACATTCTTCCAGTTGCACCTCTCAGCACATTAACATCTAAAAGTCTCTCTTTCGCGCCCCTACCAATCACCACGTCATTCAATAACGCTCTCTGGCCATCTCTCCTACTTACATACGTATACGTATATATATCTCGCTTTTTAAACCAGGTATTCCCAATCACCAGCCCATTTTCAGCACATAAATCTACAAGCTCTTCACCATTTCCATTTACAACACTGAACACCCCATGTATACCAATTATTCCCTCAACTGCCACATTACTCACCTTTGCATTCAAATCACCCATCACTATAACGCGGTCTTGTGCATCAAAACCACTAGCACACTCATTCAGCTGCTCCCAAAACACTTGCCTCTCATGATCTTTCTTCTCATGCCCAGGTGCATATGCACCAATAATCACCCATCTCTCTCCGTCAACTTTCAGTTTTAACCATATCAATGTAGAATTTACTTTCTTACACTCTATCACATACTCCTACAACTCCTGTTTAGGAGTAGTGATACTCCTTCCCTTGCTCTTGTCTTCTCACTAACCCCTGACTTTACTCCCAAGACATTCCCAAACCACTCTTCCCCTTTACCCTTGAGCTTCGTTTCACTCAGAGCCAAAACATCCAGGTTCCTTTCCTCAAACATACTACCTGTCTCTCCTTTTTTCTCATCTTGGTTACATCTACACACATTTAGACACCCCCATCTGAGCCTTTGAGGAGGATGAGCACTCCCCACGTGACTCCTTCTTCTGTTTCCCCTTTTAGAAAGTTAAAATACAAGGAGGGGAGGATTTCTGGCCCCCCGCTCCCGTCCCCTTTAGTCGCCTTCTACGACACGTGAGGAATGCGTGGGTAGTATTCTTTCTCCCCTATCCCCAGGGATATATATATATATATATATATATATATATATATATATATATATATATATATATATATATATATATATATATATATATATATATATATATATGTATATATATATATATATATATATATATATATATATATATATATATATATATATATATATATATATATATGTATATATTTGTTTCAAACTATTCGCCATTTCCCGCGTTAGCGAGGTAGCGTTGAGAACAGAGGACTATATATATATATATATATATATATATATATATATATATATATATATACATATATATTATTTTTTTATTATTATACTTTGTCGCTGTCTCCCGCGTTTGCGAGGTAGCGCAAGGAAACAGACGAAAGAAATGGCCCAACCCCCCCCACCATACACATGTATATACATACGTCCACACACGCAAATATACATACCTACACAGCTTTCCATGGTTCACCCCAGACGCCTCACATGCCTTGATTCAATCCACTGACAGCACGTCAACCCCGGTATGCCACATCGCTCCAATTCACTCTATTCCTTGCCCTCCTTTCACCCTCCTGCATGTTCAGGCCCAGATCACACAAAATCTTTTTCACTCCATCTTTCCACCTCCAATTTGGTCTCCCTCTTCTCCTCGTTCCCTCCACCTCCGACACATATATCCTCTTGGTCAATCTTTCCTCACTCATCCTCTCCATGTGCCCAAACCACTTCAAGACACCCTCTTCTGCTCTCTCAACCACGCTCTTTTTATTTCCACACATCTCTCTTACCCTCACGTTACTCACTCGATCAAACCACCTCACACCACACATTGTCCTCAAACATCTCATTTCCAACACATCCATCCTCCTGCGCACAACTCTATCCATAGCCCACGCCTCGCAACCATACAACATTGTTGGAACCACTATTCCTTCAAACATACCCATTTTTGCTTTCCGAGATAATGTTCTCGACTTCCACATATTCTTCAAGGCCCCCAGAATTTTCGCCCCCTCCCCCACCCTATGATCCACTTCCGCTTCCATGGTTCCATCCGCTGCCAGATCCACTCCCAGATATCTAAAACACTTCACTTCCTCCAGTTTTTCTCCATTCAAACTCACCTCCCAACTGACTTGACCCTCAACCCTACTGTACCTGCTAACCTTGCTCTTATTCACATTTACTCTTAACTTTCTTCTTCCACACACTTTACCAAACTCAGTCACCAGCTTCTGCAGTTTCTCTCATGAATCAGCCACCAGCGCTGTATCATCAGCGAACAACAACTGACTCACTTCCCAAGCTCTCTCATCCCCAAAAGACTTCATACTTGCCCCTCTTTCCAAAACTCTTGCATTTACCTCCCTAACAACCCCATCCATAAACAAATTAAACAACCATGGAGACATCACACACCCCTGCCGCAAACCTACATTCACTGAGAACCAATCACTTTCCTCTCTTCCTACACGTACACATGCCTTACATCCTCGATAAAAACTTTTCACTGCTTCTAACAACTTTCCTCCCACACCATATATTCTTAATACCTTCCACAGAGCATCTCTATCAACTCTATCATTTGCCTTCTCCAGATCCATAAATGCTACATACAAATCCATTTGCTTTTCTAAGTATTTCTCGCATACATTCTTCAAAGCAAACACCTGATCCACACATCCTCTACCACTTCTGAAACCACACTGCTCTTCCCCAATCTGATGCTCTGTACATGCCTTCACCCTCTCAATCAATACCCTCCCATATAATTTACCAGGAATACTCAACAAACTTATACCTCTGTAATTTGAGCACTCACTCTTATCCCCTTTGCCTTTGTACAATGGCACTATGCACGCATTCCGCCAATCCTCAGGCACCTCACCATGAGTCATACATACATTAAATAACCTTACCAACCAGTCAACAATACAGTCACCCCCTTTTTTAATAATTTCCACTGCAATACCATCCAAACCTGCTGCCTTGCCGGCTTTCATCTTCCGCAAAGCTTTCACTACCTCTTCTCTGTTTACCAAATCATTTTCCCTAACCCTCTCACTTTGCACACCACCTCGACCAAAACACCCTATATCCGCCACTCTATCATCAAACACCTTCAACAAACCTTCAAAATACTCACTCCATCTCCTTCTCACATCACCACTACTTGTTATCACCTCCCCATTTGCGCCCTTCACTGAAGTTCCCATTTGCTCCCTTGTCTTACGCACTTTATTTACCTCCTTCCAGAACATCTTTTTATTCTCCCTAAAATTTAATGATACTCTCTCACCCCAACTCTCATCCGCCCTCTTTTTCACCTCTTGCACCTTTCTCTTGACCTCCTGTCTCTTTCTTTTATACGTGTCCCACTCAATTTCATTTTTTCCCTGCAAAAATCGTCCAAATGCCTCTCTCTTCTCTTTCACTAACACTCTTACTTCTTCATCCCACCACTCACTACCCTTTCTAATCAACCCACCTCCCACTCTTCTCATGCCAC
This sequence comes from Panulirus ornatus, assembly GCF_036320965.1. Classification (NCBI taxonomy): domain Eukaryota; kingdom Metazoa; phylum Arthropoda; class Malacostraca; order Decapoda; family Palinuridae; genus Panulirus; species Panulirus ornatus. The sequence continues at coordinate 16,147,974 of NC_092287.1, read as the reverse complement.
AAGCATCCTTTGCGCAATCCATCACTGATTCCCTAAACACATCCCATTCCTCCCCCACTCCCCTTACTTCCATTGTTCTCACCTTTTTCCATTCTGTACTCAGTCTCTCCTGGTACTTCCTCACACAGGTCTCCTTCTCAAGCTCACTCACTCTCACCACCCTCTTCACCCCAACATTCACTCTTCTTTTCTGAAAACCCATACAAATCTTCACCTTAGCCTCCACAAGATAATGATCAGACATCCCTCCAGTTGCACCTCTCAGCACATTAACATCCAAAAGTCTCTCTTTCGCACGCCTGTCAATTAACACGTAATCCAATAACGCTCTCTGGCCATCTCTCCTACTTACATAAGTATACTTATGTATATCTCGCTTTTTAAACCAGGTATTCCCAATCATCAGTCCTTTTTCAGCACATAAATCTACAAGCTCTTCACCATTTCCATTTACAACACTGAACACCCCATGTATACCAATTATTCCCTCAACTGCCACATTACTCACCTTTGCATTCAAATCACCCATCACTATAACCCGGTCTCGTGCATCAAAACCACCAACACACTCATTCAGCTGCTCCCAAAACACTTGCCTCTCTTGATCTTTCTTCTCATGCCCAGGTGCATATGCACCAATAATCACCCACCTCTCTCCATCAACTTTCAGTTTTACCCATATTAATCGAGAATTTACTTTCTTACACTCTATCACATACTCCCACAACTCCTGTTTCAGGAGTATTGCTACTCCTTCCCTTGCTCTTGTCCTCTCACTAACCCCTTTACTTTATATATATATATATATATATATCCTCACTTAGCCTCCATCTCCTTCCTCTTTTAGTCGCCTTGTACGACACGTAGGGAATACGTGGGAAGTATTCTTTTTCCCCTATCTCCAGGGAATAGTTACAATGTGTAAATATTTGAGTAAAATGTGACGTATTTTAAAAGAAAAATAGACATCAAAAACAAATTTGAAAAACAATCAAGGAAACTTGATAGTGACCAAGATCCTTAGAATGAAAAAGCAAAGATTAAGAATCTTCAGATCAGCGTACAAAAACCCTTCATTGACAGCAAGATGTATATGGTATCTTAGTGCAAAGACAGACGAGATAAGAGTCTGGCCACACACGGCACAATACCTCCAACTTGGGCGTCACCAACTCAAGCAGCAGTGTCGACCACCACTATAAAAAGGAACCCTCTTGTTGATTTTTTTTCTTTAAATTATGCAAATTTTGGAGGCGCCTGGGAGACTTAATTATCATATTCCGCCAACCTGTAATGATGGCACAACATGGCGGCTGGAGGGAGGGAGTCTCCCGCTCTACGGCGCCGGGGATATTGATGATGCAGGGAGGGAGTGGCCTCACAGGAAAGTAGTAATGATGAAGGAAGGGAGTTGTGACGGTAAAGGGACAGTTCTCAATGGGAGGGGGGGAAACGATGAAGGGAAGACGCGATGGTGAAGGGAGCGGTCTTACAAGGAGGTATAATGATGGAGGCAGGGAATTAATCTTTCAGGGAGGAAGCAGAGATGGAGGAAGAGAGTGGTGATGGTGGAAGAGGGTATCTTACAGGAACATAGTCGTGATGAAGGGAGGGAGTATCAATGGTGGAAGGAGTAAGCAGTCTTTTAAGGAAGTAGTAATGATGGAGGGAGAGAGTAGGAATAGCGAAGGGGGTGGTCTAACAGGGAGTTAGTAGCTGTAGAGAGGAAAATAGTGGTGGTGACGAGGGTGGCATTACAAGGAGGTAAGAACGATGGAGGAGAGTAATGACTGTGGAGGGAATGATATCACAGGGATGTTAACTGATAGAGGGAGGGAGTAGTGATGGTAGCTGGGGGGATTGGTCTTATAGGAATATATGTGGTGAAAGGAGGGAATAATGATGGTGGTTCAAGTTGCTTTACATGGAGTTAGTGGTGCTGGAGGGAGGGAGTAGCGATGGTAGAGAGAGTGATCTTAGAGTGTGGTATGCTGGTGGAAGGAGGAAGAAGTGATGGTGGAGGGGAGGTCTTACATGGCGGTATAGTGGTGGAGGGAGTAGTCTTACATGATGGTATTGTGGTGGAAGGAGTGGTCTTACATGATACTATAGTAGTGGGTGTAGTGGTCTTACATGGTGGCAGAGTGGTAGAGGGAGTGGTCTTACATGATAGTATAATAATGGGAGTAGTGGTCTTACATGGTGGTATAGTGGTGGGGGAAATGGTCTTACATGATGGTATAGTAGTGGGAGTAGTAGTCTTACATGGTGGTATAGTGGTGGGGGAAATGGTCTTACATGATGGTATAGTAGTGGGAGTAGTAGTCTTACATGGTGGTATAGTGGTGGAGGGAGTGGTCTTACATGATGGTAAAGGAGGGAGTGGTCTTACAGGGAGGTGGTAATGATGAAGGGAATGAGTAGTAATGGTGGAGGGATTTGTCTTAAATGGAGATAGTGATGATGATGAAGAGATGGAGTAGTGATGGTGAAAGGAGTAGTCATACAGGAGGGTAATAATGATGGAGACGGAACAGCTGTGGTGGAGGCAGTGATCTTACAAGGAAGTAGCAATGCTTGTGGAGGGAATGATGGGACAGGGAGGTGATAGTGATGGAGGGAAGTTGTAGTAATGGTGGAGGGAGTGGTCTTAGAGGGAGACAGATGTAATAGGGGAAGATGTATGTTGGTTAGGGAAGAAGATAACAAAGGTGAAGGAGGTACTGGAGAAGGGAAGAAGGTAGCATATGTGGTGGAGGTCGTTAGGAGCGAAGGAGGAAGGGAACAGTGGTGGAGCTAGCCATTACAGAGGAAGAGTGAAAGGGAATATTCATGGAAGAGATTGTTATGGAGAGAAGAAGGGAGGGAGGGAATAGTGATTGAAGAGGTTGTTATGAAGAGAGGAAGGGAAGAAGGGGACAGTGATGGAAGAGATTGTCATGGAGAGAGGAGAGAGGAAGGGAAGAAGGGAGCAGTGATGGAAGCTTTTGTTATGGAGCGAGGCAAAGAGGAAGGCAACAGTAATGGAAGAGGTAGTTGTGAAGGCAAGGAAGGAAGGAAGGAAGGGAGGAGGAAACACTGATGGAAGAGGGTCGTTGTGTGGGGAGGGGGTAGGAGAGAAAACAAATCACTGTGTTGGACTGTCCTCATTCCTCACTATCTCGGTCCATAGCGTCATGGGGAGTCAAATGGTTGGTTCTCCTCGCAAACTCTAACGTGATATTTACCTTGAAGTTCTTTCCCAGTACTGTGATAAAGTACTTATAGGACGCGAGGGGCTTGGGTCTGTGACTTTGTAGACTATGTGGGGTTTAGGTCCGTGGCTTTGTAGATTATGAAAAGTTTGAGAGTAGCTTATATAGATTATATAATGGCTTTATGATGTGGCTTTTACAGATTATGAGAGGCTTGGAGTGTGGCTTCTTGATGATGAGTGGCTTGGGATGTGCTTTTCTTGACTATAAGAGGCTTTGGGTGTGGCTGTTATTGATTATGAAGGGATTCGGGTGTGGTTTTTTATAGATTATATGAGGGGCTTGGGGTGTGGGTCTTATAGATTATGTGGGGCTTTGAGTGTGGCTTTCATTGATCATGAGGGGCTTTGAGTTTGGGTTTCATAGACTATGAGGGGCCTAGGGTGTGGCTCTCATTCATTATGAGGGGTTTAGGGTGTAGCTTTCATAGATAATAAGAGGCTTGAAGTCTGGCTTCTATAGATTATGAGGGGCAAGGGGTTTGGCATTCTTATATTATGAGGGGCAAGGGGTTTGGCATTCTTATATTATGACGAGCTTGGGGCATAGCATTTGTAGATTATGAGGGGTTTGGCCAGTGGCTTTTATAGATTATGTAGAGCTTGGAGTATGGCTTTCTTAGATCATAAGGAGCCTAGGGTGTGACTTTCATAGATCATGAGGCATTTAGGATGTAGTTTCACGGACCTTGTTGGGCTTTGGGTTTGGCCTCAATGAACTGTGCCAGATTTTGGCTTGTCTTCCAGGCAACACATAGGGCTTCCATGGAACGCTTAGTGCTTTGGTTGCGCTGTCATGGAACACATGGCAGCTTGTAGGAGGGCTGTTATGGAACGCGTGGCAGCTTGTAGGAGAACTTTCACTGAACGCATAGGAGCATGTAGAAGGACTTACACGGAACGCGTGGCAGCTTGTAGAAGGACTTTCATGGAAAGCGTGGTGGCTTGTAGAAGGGCTTTCATGGAACGCATAGAAGGGCTTTCAAGGAACCAATGGGAATTTGAAAGAGATCTTTCTTAGAACGCACGGAGCTTGCTAGAGGGTTTTCATGGAATGTATTGGAGGGTTTTCATGGAAGGTGCAGGGCTGGAATTGTGGCTCACACAAAACAGGTGCAGGTTTAGGGTGTAGCGTCCATGGAACGTGTATAGACTTAAAGCTCTCGTGGAACGTCTACAACTTGTATATATGGATATGATAAAATGTGTGCAGTTTAGAACGATGCATTCACTAAACGTGTGTGGACTAGGAAAACGATCTCATGAACGTTTGTGGCTTGAGATATGAGTGTCATGGACCGTGTGTTGCTTAAGATATGGGTTTTATGGAACGTGTGTGGTTTGTGAGATGGATCTCATGGAACGTGTGTAGCTGGTGATAGGGATCTCACGGAACGTATGGGGTATGGGGACGAGGCTTCGCGATAACGGTACTGCACAGGGGTATACGAGACTCGGAGAGCGCGTGTAGGAATCTATCCAGAACATTGACTATTACGATAACACAAGAAAGTTTCGTTGTTCGTTCATTTCTATAAGGCATCAGGGAAGGATGGTGTGTGTGTGTGTGTGTGTGTGTGTGTGTGTGTTTTCTATAAGGCATCAGGGAAGGATGGTGTGTGTGTGTGTGTGTGTGTGTGTGTGTGTGCGTGTGTGTGTGTGTGTGTGTGTGTGTGTGTGTGTGTCTTTTTTTCTTTTTTTTTTGCATTGCCTTCTTTCCTCTGAGAAGAGTAAGTATTTAATTGCCAATGAGCAAAACTCCTCGAATCGGGATTCGAACACGAGCCCAGTTCATTTCGGAATGATATTCACCCTAAATGTTCTCACTTTATACACAAAATCTTTTATGAATACCTTTACCTTGATATGTCAGGGAAACAACCCTACGCTAATTACCAATTGAACACTTTATAAACTAGACACTGTTATGGTTGAAGTAATATTCTTATCTTGAAATAAATTAGGTCGAACATTTTGTGGCCAAAATGTACATTGGATTTATTTTCATTTCACCAGAACGTCATTAACTGTGAACATTCTTACAGTAAAATAGAACGACTTTCACATAATTTCCAAGACGGACACCTCCAAAGCAGTGTCAAGACAAAACACAGCAGCCCACAGAACGAGCAACTGTAGTGGTTACCTGCAAGACTAAACACAGCCACACATGACAGACAACTGTAGTGCACCGCTAAGATAAAACACAGCAACACAGAAGACGGACAACTGTGTTGTACCATGAAGATAAAACACACCGGAAAAAGTTGGTTTAATAATTCATGATTTGCGAGTACCTCTCTTGGCAACGACGTCTGTTTGACCAACTCTATTTGGCAAACACGGGATAGTTATGAGTGGTGGGAGAATAACATTTGTGTTTTCATGAAATTTTGATAACTAATGAGCATCGAGTAATGAGTAATTAAGTATGAGCTTTCAAGAGAAAATGTTATAAAAAAAAATGTTATAATACTATAGACAAAGGTTATAGAAAGATGGGTTTCTAGAATACTGCTTGCTCTCCAAATGGAATAGAATGAATCGTCCAAATGTCTCTCCCCTCTTCTTTGACCAGCCACACACTACAAGCCGCTGTTTCCCAAAGTTTCTGCGAGGAGGTCAGCCACACGAGGAGAGACCGTTATGACGTCTTCCTTTCGTCATACAGCGAGGCTAATACATTTTCTCCCTTCTTTCGTCTTTACCTCAATCTATAAACCCTAACAACTTTTGAGAGTTTGGTATACAATCCCCTGAGAAGCTCATGTTAATTTCTTATATATCATTTTTTCTACCCTTAAATGTTACCTTATATCTGAGGTTAGCAAGAGTGGAGTATTATTTTTTCACTGTGTTTAAACATCATTGATGGAATTCTTAATCAATATTGTCAGACTTACGAAACTGTCAAGTATATAATGCACCAGCCACTTTCACTAGTGAATTACTTTACTCGGAGGTATGCCTATAAGGTAATTCCATATCATTCGTGCATGAAGAATTGTTTGTTGAATGATTGGAAGTCACGCTGATAAGTAATATCAAACCAGATCACACTCTATGTATGGCTCAGGTATGCTAAAGGTACATTTTAGTCAGCTCATTCCGATATTACTTTGTTCTTGACAAGAGTGAGTAACTTGTCCTAGTCTACAAATTTCACCCCTGAAGAAGAGAATAACAATGTTTTTACTCTTTTCTGATGTTATGATTAGAATACAAGATATTCTAAAAGATTTTGTTCATCAAAGACCCTCCAGCATCCTATCTTATGGTTATTAATGTTAAATAACCTGTGGTTATTTCTTTGCTACTACGAGTATATAAGATTGTTGACTGCGTTTTTAGGTGTTTAGATTATGATTCTATCTGATATAGGCAACATGTTGCAGTACCTTGTACAGATGCAAAATATATCACAGCAAAGACAAGAAAATATCGTGATACACAAACCACGGAAAACAATAAAATTCAGGAGTTCCTTTCATCAGTTCATGTATATTGTTTCATCCCTCTGAAAATCTGAAGTCCATGTAGGTCACAAATAAGAAAGAGGATAAGAAGTAAATCTAATTCAGCATGATAGTCAATGATGGGAAGGATGTTATACACAAAATTCGTTGCAAAGATTGTAATCAGTTATATAGTAACCAGACTGGAAAACAAGAACCACATGTTCTCCAGCATAAATATGAAGCCAAAAGCGGTCCAAAATCATCATTATCAACATTAGTGGAGTCTTCTGTGATCACCATATAGATTAGTTAGATTCTTCCTCAATGATAAATTCAAATTGTGTTTTGGAAAGAAATGCTGTGGAGCCTTCTTTAATGTCAGGTCTCCATGTTAGAAAAGCTTAATATGAGATATAGGTATTTTAGGTATTGTCGATTGATTACAAACCTGAACTGTCGAAGGTGCTTATCCACGTGACCCATGGTGGTCATAATGATTAAAGTCACGAGCGTTGCCTCAGACCACCTTACCCAGTCTACTGTGTCCCCTGTTTATTTGGTGTACTCAAATTTTTGATACTCGAAGATTTGATATACAAAATATCTTACCTTCTTCCTAATTTACTCTTGTGGTTGTACGTATATATATACATATCGTGTTTCATTTCCTCTTGGACTTGTAGGAATATATATATATATATATATATATATATATATATATATATATATATATATATATATATATATATATATATATATATATATATATATATATATATATATTGTACTTTTCATACTTAATCGCTATTTCCCGAGTCAGCGAGGTTGCGGCAGGAAACAGGTGAAGAATGATCCATCCACTCCTATACACATCCATATACATAGACGCCCATACACGCACATATACATACATATACCTATACATGACAATATATACAAATTTACATACATATATACAGACATATTCATATATACACATTTACGTATTCATAATTACTTGCCTTCATAAATTCTTGGAGTCACCCCGCCCACAGGGACCAGCATCGCTGGCCCCTGCTTCAGCGAGGTAGTTCCAGGAAAACAGATAAAAAAAGTCACATTGGTTCAAACTGTCTCTAGCTCCCTTACAGACCTCTAGATGGTTTACCCCAGACGTTTCACATGCCCTGGTTCAGTCCACTGACAGCATAGGAATATGTATCTTAACTCATAGGGATATATATATATATATTTATATTTATTAAAAAAGGGGGTGACTGTATTGTTGACTGGTTGGTAAGGTTATTTAATGTATGTATGATTCATGGTGAGGTGCCTGGGGATTGGCGAAATGCTTGCATAGTTCCATTGTACAAAGGTAAAGGGGGTAAGAGTGAGTGCTCAAATTACAGAGGTGTAAGTTTGTTGAGTATTCCTGGTAAATTATATGGGAGGGTATTGATTGAGAGGGTGAAGGCATGTACAGAGCATCAGATTGGGGAAGAGCAGTGTGGTTTCAGAAGTGGTAAAGGATGTGTGGATCAGGTGTTTGCTTTGAAGAATGTATGTGAGAAATACTTAGAAAAGCAAATGGATTTATATATAGCATTTATGGATCTGGAGAAGGCATATGATAGAGTTGATAGAGATGCTCTGTGGAAGGTACTAAGAATATATAGTGTGGGAGGCAAGTTGTTAGAAGCAGTGAAAAGTTTTAATCGAGGATGTAAGGCATGTGTACGTGTAGGAAGAGAGGAAAGTGGTTGGTTCTCAGTGAATGTAGGTTTGCGGCAGGGGTGTGTGATGTCTCCATGGTTGTTTTATTTGTTTATGGATGGGGTTGTTAGGGAGGTGAATGCAAGAGTTTTGGAAAGAGGGGCAATATGCAGTCCGTTGTGGATGAGAGAGCTTGGGAAGTGAGTCAGTTGTTGTTCGCTGATGATACAGCGCTGGTGGCTGATTCATGTGAGAAACTGCAGAAGCTGGTGACTGAATTTGGTAAAGTGTGTGAGAGAAGAAAATTAAGAGTAAATGTGAATAAGAGCAAGGTTATTAGGTACAGTAGGGTTGAGGGTCAAGTCAATTGGAAGGTAAGTTTGAATGGAGAAAAACTGGAGGAAGTTAAGTGTTATAGATATCTGGGAGTTGATCTGGCAGCGGATGGAACCATGGAAGCGGAAGTGAATCATAGGGTGGGGGAGGGGGCGAAAGTCCTGGGAGCCTTGAAGAATGTGTGGAAGTCGAGAACATTATCTCCGAAGGCAAAAATGGGTATGTTTGAAGGAATAGTGGTTCCAACAATGTTGTATGGCTGCGAGGCGTGGGCTATGGATAGACTTGTCCGCAGGAGGGTGGATGTGCTAGAAATGAGATGTTTGAGGACAATATGTGGTGTGAGGTGGTTTGATCGAGTAAGTAATGTAAGGGTAAGAGAGATGTGTGGAAATAAGAAGACCGTGGTTGAGAGAGCAGAAGAGGGTGTTTTGAAATGGTTTGGGCACATGGAGAGAATGAGTGAGGAAAGATTGACCAAGAGGATATATGTGTCAGAGGTGGAGGGAACGAGGAGAAGTGGGAGACCAAATTGGAGGTGGAAAGATGGAGTGAAAAAGATTTTGAGTGATCGGGGCCTGAACATGCAGGAGGGTGAAAGGCGTGCCAGGAATAGAGTGAATTGGATCGATGTGGCATACCGGGGTCGACGTGCTGTCAATGGATTGAATCAGGGCACGTGAAGCGTCCGGGGTAAACCATGGAAAGTTGTGTGGGGCCTGGATGTGGAAAGAGAGCTGTGGTTTCGGGCATTATTGCATGGCAGCTAGAGACTGAGTGTGAACGAATTGGGCCCTTGTTGTCTTTTACTACAGCTACCTCGCACACATGAGTGGGGAGGGGGATGTTATTCCATGTGTGGCGAGGTGGCGATGGAATGAATAAAGGCAGTGTGAATTGTGTGCATGTGTATATATGTATATGTCTGTGTGTGTATATATATGTGTACATTCAGATGTATGGGTATGTATATTTGCGTGTGAGGACGTGTATGTATATACATGTGTATGGGGGTGGGTTGGGCCATTTCTTTCGTCTGTTTCCTTGCGCTACCTCGCAAACGCGGGAGGCAGCGACAAAGCAAAATAAATAGATAAATAAATAAATATATATATATATATATATATATATATATATATATATATATATATATATATATATATATATATATATATATATATATATATCTTTCATACTATTCGCCGTCTCCCGCAATAACGAGGTTGCGTTAAGAGCAAAGGACTGGACCTTTGAGGGAATGTCCTCACCTGGCCCCCTTCTCTGTCCCTTCTTTTGGAAAATTAAAAAAAAACCAAGAGGGGAAGATTCCCAGCACCCCGCTCCCTTCCCTTTTAGTCGCCTTCTACGACACGCAGGGAATACGTTGGAAGTATTCTTTCTCCCCTATCCCCAGGGATAATATATGTATATGTATATATATATATATAATATATATATATATATATATATATATATATATATATATATATATATATATATATATATATATATATATATATATATATATATATATATATATATATATATAATCCTTGGGGATAAGGGACAAAGAATAGTTTCCACGTATTCCCTGCGTGTCGTAGAAGGCGACTAAAAGGGGGGGGGGGGGGGAGCTGGGGGCTGGAAATCCTCCCCTCCCATTTTTTTTTTCTTTTTTTTCAAAAGAAGGGACAGAGAAGGGGGCCTGGTGAGAATATTCCCTCAAAGGCCCAGTCATCTGCTCTTAACGCTACCTCGCTAATGCGGGAAATGGCGAATAGTTTGAAGGAAAGAAAAGAATTATATACTCATATATATATATATATATATATAATATATATATATATATATATATATATATATATATATATATATATATATATATATACATATATATATATATATAAATATATATATATATATATATTTTTTTTTTTTTCTTGTAAACTATTCGCCATTTCCCGCGTTAGCGAGGTAGCGTTAAGAACAGAGGACTGGGCCTTTGTGGAATATCCTCACCTGCCCCCCCCCCCCCTCTGTTCCTTTTTTTGGAAAATTAAAAAAAAACGAGAGGGGAGGATTTCCAGCCCCCCGCTCCCTCCCCTTTTAGCCTACGGCACGCAGGCAATACGTGGGAAGTATTCTTAATCCCCTATCCCCAGAGATGATATATATATATATATATATATATATATATATATATATATATATATATATATATATAGGGTGGGGGAACGAGCGAAAGTTCTGGGAGCGTTGAAGAATGTGTGGAAGTCGAGAACATTGTCTCGGAAAGCAAAAATGGATATGTTTGAAGGAATAGTGGTTCCAACAATGTTATATGGTTGCGAGGCGTCGGCTATGAATAGAGTTGTCCGGAGGAGGGTGGATATGCTGGAAATGAGATGTTTGATGACAATATGTGCTGTGAGGTGGTTTTATCGAGTAAGTAATAATAGGGTAAGAGAGATGTGTGGTAATAAAAAGAGTGTGGTTGAGAGAGCAGAAGAGGGTTTTTTGAAATAGTTTGGTCACATGGAGAGAATGAGTGAGGAAAGATTGACCAAGAGGATATATGTGTCAGAGGTGGAGGGAACGAGGAGAGGTGGCAGACCAAATTGGAGGTGGAAAGATGGAGTGAAAAAGATTTTAAGTGATCGGGGCCTGAACATGCAGGAGGGTGAAAGGCATGGAAGGAATAGAGTGAATTGGAACGATGTGGTATACCGTGGTCGACGTGCTGTCAATGGATTGAACCAGGGCACGTGAAGCGTCTCGGGTAAACCATGGAAAGTTGTGTGGGGCCTGGATGTGGAAAGGGAGCTGTGGTATCGGTGCATTATTACATGACGGTCAGAGACTGTGAACGAATGTGGCCTTTGTTGTCTTTTCCTAGCGATACCTCACGCACATGCGGGGGAAGGGGGTTGTTATTTCATGTGTGGCGGGGTGGCGATGGGAATGAATAAATGCAGACAGTATGAATTATGTACATGTTTATATATGTATATGTCTGTGTGTGTATATATATGTATACGTTGAGATGTATAGGTATGTATATTTGCGTGTGTGGACGTGCAAGTATATACATGTGTATTTGGGTGGGTTGGGCCATTGTTTCGTCTGTTCCCTTGCACTACCTCGCTAACGCGGGAGACAGCGACAAAGTAAAATAAAGAATTGAAATAATGTATATATGTATATATATATATATATATATATATATATATATATATATATATATATATATATATATATATATATATAAATATATATACATATATATATATATATATATATATATATATATATATATATATATATATATATATATATATATATATATATATATATATATATATTGGAAAGGATCACAATTTTGCGCTTGATCAAGATATTCCTATGATTCCACGGGGAAAATGAAACACGAAAAGTTCCCAAGTGCACTTTCGTGTAATAATCACATCATGATTATTACACGAAAGTGCACTTGGGAACTTTTCGTGTTTCAATTTCCCCGTGGACTCATAGGAATATATATATATATATATATATATATATATATATATATATATATATATATATATATATATATATATATATATATAGTTCTGTTACGTGGAAGCCATTTAAGTTCTTCTAGCGTGATTTGATGGAGAAGTCTTTGAATCACGTTTATGATGATGTTATCTCTCTGTTCTAAGGTCTCCCACATTCTAGTTATGTAGTCTTATTTTGAGCGGAGCTGAGCGAACAGTTACTTAAATTCGGTGTGTATTGAGCATGTATGATAATAATCTGTGATGGGGAGGAAATCTTAAAGGTTTATTCTGCGGACGTCTTGTGAGAAAACCGATTTGTCCGTCGCTCACAGCATGTGTTGGAATTGAAGGACATTTAAGACTAATGTAGTCCGTTGCTTTTAATGAGTGTCACTTTGCTGAGGTATATGAACTGGTGTAGCATATCGGTCACAGCTCTTGCCTTGTCTACATTTTCTCTGACTTTTATTTTGTGTAGCTATATTTGCTGCCTTTTTTTTTTATTCTTTTGAAATCTACAATTCTGTCGTCAGTTTCTAGTTTATTGCTAGCTCTTTTGTACAACTGGTAATAATGAATTCGTATATATGCAATATCATCCTCATAGCCAATAATGATGTTGCCTACTGCTAGAGTCAACATATCCCTGAGAAATGTTATATAAAAGGTTGGAGACAGTCCGCCGCCTTGAAGAACTCCAGCAAGAAAGTGAAATTAATGCTCCAGGAATTTATCAATTTGGACCTCTCGAGGCCTTTACTCTAGGAAATAACATATTACTTTTACCATTGAATTAGGGAGTTCGAATTGAGTTCCTTTGTTCTTCAGCCCATCAAGCCAGAGCTTAAGAAAAGTTTTGACTAACTTGTCTTCATACCATGTGACGGAAACTTTTGTTGGTGAGCATTTATGCTATTGAATCTTTGACTCCAACAGTTGCTTGAGTGCTTCCTGTGTCTTTTCTTTTATCGAAATTACTGTCAAATACGACAATCATTTCCTGCAAGAAATGTTTTAAATTTTTCCGTTAATTATCCTTTCATGTACATTTTTGCTGGTGCTGCGAGAAATCAAATGGGTCTACTGTTTATTGGATAGAAAGGTGGTCAACATTCATTCCTAATAATCTATATGAATGAGTTCTTACATTTGTACAGAAGGTATCCAGCCGAATCGTCATGGCTGATTAGTTGGTTGTCTGGGGTTTAGGTTTGTAGCAAGTGCCAGGGTCATCAAGGCTTTCAACGTCAAGCTGCGACATCCACCATCCGTAAAACTTTTAACACGTCCTTCAGGTGTTGAGGATGTTTCCTAAGACCACACACACCCTCACTGTCCTTGTGACCCTTGGTGTTGAGAGAGAGAGAGAGAGAGAGAGAGAGAGAGAGAGAGAGAGAGAGAGAGAGAGCTATGCCACTTTATATACGTTCCTCCTCGATGCAGTAATCTTCCCATTCCACGTTTTCTTTCTCTGCCGACCGAACCGTGGAGTCGTGGACCACAACTCGTGTCCGGAGCCCCGTGTCCACACACTGTGTCCACACGCCATGTTGACGAACCACTTGATGTCGACGCTTACAGAATGGAAATCGAAGTGTTTCAGACAAAGTTCGGAGAGAGTTTAACCTGAATTTATTCCATGGTAACGGCAAGAAGTAAAACCTGTAATATAATCAAAGGATAATAATATCTCTATGTTTAACGAGGATCTCATCCAAAATTTAGTGGGGTCACTGTGTGCTTGAAATTCCCGCCCTTTGTTTTGTAAGTTGGAGCGAATGTAAACTTTCGGGAGAGGAAACTGTTGGCCGCCAGCGATCTTGCCACCATGGGGCTCAGGTGATTAGCTTCAGAATCGCTAATTAACACATTTGGATCGTTTGACAGCTGGCGGGCGCTGATGGATTTGCTAATGACTTTGTTTCTTGCCCTCGCCCCCCACCCCTGGCCATCCCTGATAATTGTTCCCTTCAAGTCTGAACGTCTCTTCCCTAATTACCCAGGGTAGGGAACCGTTAACTTTTGGCGTCTGCCGACATTTACTTAATTAGCATTCTAACTGCATGTTTCTTATTAGGTTGATTTTATATTTTACGATTGTTTGTCAGTCTCGACTTCCTTCACTTTCTTATACAGAGGCGAGTCAGGAGTTTTCAGTTCTTATGAACGTCTGTGAGTGTCTAGTTTTATATTTTATTTAGATCTATGTTAGTTTTTGATTCCACAAGAGAGATCTAACCCTCCACTCCCTCGCAGTTGGCTCCTTTCCTGTATATATGTTCTGTCCATGCTTCTCCCTCAGCTCTGGTGTGGTATCTACGTTACGATAGCATAGTTTTGTCTTTCCTCTTCATGTTCTTTCAATGCCATCTTTTTATATCTGATCAGGAGCGACGGAGTGGGTTGGGGCGCATGAGTTAGGGCGAGTTGGTTAGGAAAGGTGGGTTGAGGAAGATAGGCTGGGCAAGGTGGGTTGGACCAGGTGGGTTGGGAATGGTGGGTTGGATGAGGTGGGATGGTGCATTTGGGTTAGGGTAGGTGGGTTGGCTAAGGTGTGACAATCTTCCTCCGTGACGTGACTTTTCGAACAAGAATAATAGAAACATAAGTTCGGTAATATCTATTGATATTTTGACACACATGCTCCCCTGTACAGGTGACAATCATTATTTATATAACAAACTACAGATCACGTCATGGCTTGATCCTCCTGCTGATCCTGATGTTCCTGCTGATCCTGATCCTGATTCTGCTTCTGATGCTGATCTTCCTGATGATCCTGATCCTGGTGCTGCTCCTAATGCTGATCTTCCCACCGATCCTGATCCTACTGTTGCTCCTGATCCTGATCTTCCTGTAGATCCTGATCCCGGTGCTGTTCCTGATCCTAATCCTTCTGATGATCCTGATATGGTGTTGCTTTTAATGCTGATCTTCCTGCCGATCCTGACCCTGCTGTTGCTCCTGATCATAATCTTTCTACTGATCCTGATCCTGGTACGCCCCTGATCCTAATCTTCCTAATGATCCTGACCCTGGTGCTGCCCCTGATCCTGATCCTACGGCTGATCTTGATCCTAGTGTTGCTCCTACTCCTGCTGACCCTGATCCTGGTGTTGCTCCTACTCCTGCTGATCCTGATCCTGGTGTTGCTCCTACTCCTGATCTTCCTGCTGATCCTGATTCTGGTGTAGTCCCCAATCCTGATCCTCCTGCTGATCCTGCACTGGAACTGGCCCTGATCCTGATCCTCATGATGATCCTCATCCTGGTGCTGCTCTTGATCCTGATCATCCTGCTGATCTTGATCCTGGTGCTGGCCCTGATTCTTATCCTCTTGCTGATCTTGATCCTGGTGCTGCTTCTGATCTTGATCTTCCCGCTGATCCTGATCCTAGTGCTGCCCATTTCCTAATCTTCCTAGTGATCCTGATACTGGTGTTGCTTTTGACCCTGATCTTCCTGTTCATCCAGATCCTGGTGCTGCCCCTGATCCTGATCCTCCTACCGATCTTGATCCGAGTTCTGGTCCTAATCCTGATCTTCCTGATAATCCTGTACTTGGTGCTCGTCCCAATCATGAACCTCATTTATCCTGGTGATTCTTCTCCTTCACTTGGTTCTTACTCCCCTGCTGACTCCGATCATGCTCATTTTCGTCCTGTTGATTCTACCTCTCCTGGTATTTTTTGTCCTCGTGCTGATTTTCGTCTTCCTGTTAATTTTTGTCTTATTGATTCTTGTCCTCACGCTGATTTTGTCGTCCTGTTGATTCTTGTCATCCTGCTAAATCTTGTTGTCTTGCTGATTTCCACTCCTGCTGATTTTGGTCTCGTCAATTCTTGTTCTCCTGCTGATGTTTTTCCTCCTCTTCATTCTTATTCTCCTGCTATTTTTGTCCTCCAGTTTATTCTGGTCTTTCTGTTGATCTTTTCCTTCTCTTGGTTCTTGCTCCCTTGCTGAATTTTGTTTTCCTGTTGATTTTCGTCGTCTTGCTTATTCTGACCCTGTTGTTGATCCTTAATCTGCGTTTGACTCATATACTGATATCCCCTTTTATCTAGATCATTTAACTGATCCTAATCCTCCTGCTTCAACTGAATCTTATCCCACTGCTAATACTTAGCCTTCCGTTGATTCTATTCTCTTTACTATTCCTGATCCTCCTTCTCATCTTGATCCTCTTACTGATCTTGATCGTATTTTTTTGTTTCTGATCCTCCTGCGGGTCCATTTTCTTCCACTGACCTTGACCGAGTTCCTAATTGTGAACCCCTTTCAATCCATAATTTCATAATAATCCTGATTCACCTTTTGACTATGATCTTACTACCAACCCTGATTATCCTGGTTATGCCTGTCTCTCCTACCGTTCTTGATCTGGTAATGCTTATCCTCCTGAGAGTCCTGGTATTTCTTCTGAGCAAAATTTCCCTAATGATCCCGATCCTTACCTCATGTTAGTCCCTGACCCTCCGAGTGATATTGATTGACCATGATCTTCTACTGACTGCTGGTCCATTTTTCTCTACTAGTCATGAGCCTTTTCTCGATTTTGATCATCATATTAATCTAGTTTCCCTCCTAAACTAGATTTTCATGTCGATCTTTATCCTCTGGAATACGATCCTCATACCCCTTGTGATCCCGGTGTTCCTCCTGATCACTGATCCACCCATTGATCCTGATCATCTTCCTATTCCTGGTCCTATTACTCTATTCCTTCAACTGATCTTGATCACCTCCCTGATTCTGAAACTCCCGCCCACCTTCCCTTTTTTCATCATGGGCCTCCTACTGGCACTGATTCTCCTTTCTATCATAATCTTTCAACTGATCCTGACCCTTGCGGCTGACACTGTGTCTCCTTCTAATCAAGCTTCTTTCACTTATCCATATCTTGATATTGATCCTAATGATGATTTTCATCTTCCAACGGATCCTCACCCCCTGGTGACCCTGATCCTTCTAATCATCCTGTTCCACCTGCTTATTCTTATCATTCTGATACTAACATTTCAAATTCTCTTATCATGTTCTTTATACGTTAGCTGAGACGGCTCCAATCAAAGCCATCTCATCTAACAGAGAAGCTAGCTGTGTTGATGTCACAAAGTCTTTTTGTAATTTAGAAAAATAGAGTAATTTAAGTAATGATGATATTTATATTTGTAAGGGTTTAGCGTATGCCAGTTTGTCAAAACCAGTGGAAGCTAATTGCCCTAAAAGATCCATAAGAGCTATTAACACCTTAAGAAAAGACAAGGATATACATATTACTAAAGCAGATAAGGCTAACACTGTTGTGATTTTAGACAAAAGTAACTATTTATCTAAAATGAATAATCTTCTAAATGATAACACAACATATTCTAAACTTAGTAAAAATCCCTTAGAAGCAGTTAATTCTCATTTCAATAAAGAAATGAAGTTGCTGTTGAAAGGTAACATTTCTCTTATCAAAAATTTGTCATCTTTGTCCCCTTCATTGCCATATATGTATGGACTTATCAAAACACATAAACAAAATTTTCCAGTGAGTTCAGTAGGCTCCATTACATAAAAATTGTCAAAATGGTTAGTTTCCTTATTAAACCCTTTAGTGGGTAAGGTATCAAATTCTAATATCATGAACAATGTAGATTTAGTCAACAAGCTAAACAATATCAATATTAATTTTGATTTCAAACTAGTTAGCTTTGATGTTTCCTCACTTTTCACTAAAGTTCCAGTTGATGACCTTTTAGAATATCTATTTGATGTTTTGGATGATATTCATTTACCTGTTTCAAAGTCTAATTTCAGTGAACTGATAAAATTGTGTATAATATACTGTGTATTTCAATTTAATGGAGATTATTATGCTCAAAAATTTGGTATGGCAATGGGTAACCATCTTTCACCTGTACTAAGTAATCTTTACATGGAATTTTTTGAAACAAAATTACTAAAGGATATCTTACCTTCTAATGCAATTTGGTTTAGGTATGTAGATGATGTTCTTTGTGTTTGGCCAACAAAAGAAAATTTACAGATATTTCTCCCCTTACTGAACAATTTAGTACCTTCCATCAAATTTACTGTAGAAAATGAAAATGATGCTATGATACCAATTTTAGAATGCATGATCCATAGACAAGGAAACAAGTTTAAGTTTCGCCTATACAGAAAACCCACCAATGTATGCTCATATATCCATTATCACTCATCTCAACATGACAGAGTGAAATTATCATCATTTCAATCTATGTTCCTTAGGGCATTACGTATTTGCAGTCCAGAGTTTATTGATGATGAGTTTGAGAAGATATATTCTATTGGATCTAAGTTAAAGTACGCTAGATCTTTCATTGATAAATCTCTTAAGTTAGCAAAGAAATCATTTTATAGAGTTGAGCCCAAACCTCCCATTTACACCAAGAATCTTTTAGTTCTCCCATTTAATATAAATTTCACTTTGCTTCCCATGTTGCTTAAATCCTTTAATGTAAATGTTGCCTTTAGCAACAATAATACTATAAAGAATATCTTAATCAGGAAAGAATATCTTAATCAGGAATTCACCAGAAAATTCTCTTGGTTGCATCTCTAAAGTTCCTTGTGGAAACTGTGATAAATTTTATGTTGGTCAGACAGGTAAGGATCTTTCTGTTAGACTTAAGCAACATGAATATTGTGTAAGAACGGGACAAGAATCAAATGCCTTGTTTAATCATGTTAAAAACTATGATCATTGTATTGACTGGAGTAACGTCATCTCAGTTATTAACTCTAACTCTATTAACAAGAGAAATATCATTGAATCTTCTGTTATTAAATACACAAAGAAATTTTTTTTTTTATTATGCTTTGTCGCTGTCTCCCGCGTTAGCGAGGTAGCGCAAGGAAACAGACGAAAGAATGGTCCAACCCGCCCACATATACATGTATATACATACACGTCCACACACGCAAATATACATACCTATACATCTCAATGTACACATATATATACACACATGGACATATACATATATACAAATGTACATAATTCATACTGTCTGCCTTTATTTGTTCCCATCGCCACCCCGCCACACATGAAATAACTACCCCCTCCCCCCACATGTGTGAGAGGTAGCGCTAGGAAAGACACCAAAGGCCCCATTCGTTCACACTCAGTCTCAAGCTGTCATGTAATAATGCATCGAAACCACAGCTCCCTTTCCACATCCAGGCCCCACACACTTTCATGGTTTACCCCAAACGCTTCACGTGCCCAGGTTCAATCCATTGACAGCACGTCGACCACGGTACCCCACATCGTTCCAATTCACCCTATTCCTTGCACGCCTTTCACCCTCCTGCATGTTCAGGCCCCGATCACTCAAAATCTTTTTCACTCCATCTTTCCGCCTCCAATTTGGTCTCCCACTTCTCCTCGTTCCCTCCACCTCTGACACATATATCCTCTTGGTCAATCTTTCCTCACTCATTCTCTCCATGTGACCAAACCATTTCAAAACACCCTCTTCTGCTCTCTCAACAACACTCTTTTTATTTTTACACATCTCTCTCACCCTTACATTACTTATTCGATCAAACCACCTCACACCACATATTATCTTCAAACATCTCATTTCCAGCACATCCATCCTCCTGCGCACAACTCTATCCATAGCCCACGCCTCGCAACCATACAACATTGTTGGAACCACTATTCCCTCAAACATACCCATTTTTGCTTCCGAGATAATGTTCTCGACTTCCAAACATTCTTCAAGGCTCCCAGAATTTTCGCCCCCTCCCCCACACTATGATTCACTTCCGCTTCCATGGTTCCATCCGCTGCCAGATCCACTCCCAGATATCTAAAACACTTTACCTACTCCAGTTTTTCTCCATTCAAACTTACCTCCCAATCGACTTGACCCTCAACCCTACTGTACCTAATAACCTTGCTCTTATTCACATCTACTCTTAACTTTCTTCTTTCACACACTTTACCAAACTCAGTCACCAGCTTCTGCAGTTTCTTACATGAATCAGCCACCAGCGCTGTATCATCAGCGAACAACAACTGACTCACTTCCCAAGCTCTCTCATCCACAACAGACTGCATACTTGCCCCTCTTTCCAAATCTCTTGCATTCACCTCCCTAACAACCCCATCCATAAACAAATTAAACAACCATGGAGACATCACACACCCCTGCCGCAAACCTACATTCACTGAGAACCAATCACTTTCCTCTCTTCCTACACGTACGCATGCCTTACATCCTCGATAAAAACTTTTCACTGCTTCTAACAACGTGCCTCCCACACCATATGTTCTTAAAACCTTCCACAGAGCATCTCTATCAACTCTATCATAAGCTTTCTCCAGATCCATAAATACTACATACAAATCCATTTGTTTTTCTAAGTATTTCTCACATACATTCTTCAAAGCAAACACCTGATCCACACATCCTCTACCACTTCTGAAACCACACTGCTCTTCCCCAATCTGATGCTCTGTACACGCCTTCACCCTCTCAATCAATACCCTCCCACATAATTTACCAGGAATACTCAACAGACTTATACCTCTGTAATTTGAGCACTCACGCTTATCCCCTTTGCCTTTGTAGAATGGCACTATGCATGCATTCCGCCAATCCTCAGGCACATCACCATGAATCATACATACATTAAATAACCTTACCAACCAGTCAACAATACAGTTACCCCCTTTTCTTAATAAATTCCACTGCAATACCATCCAAACCTGCTGCCTTGCCGGCTTTCATCTTCCGTAAACTTTTACTATCTCTTCTCTATTTACCAAATCATTTTCCCTAACCCTCTCACTTTGCACACCACCTCGACCAAAACACCCTATATCTGCCACTCTATCATCAAACACATTCAACAATCCTTCAAAATACTCACTCCATCTTCTTCTCACATCACCACTACTTGTTATCACCTCCCCATTAGCCCCCTTCACTGAAGTTCCCATTTGCTCCCTTGTCTTACGCACTTTATTTACCTACTTCTAAAACATCTTTTTATTCTCCCAGAAATTTAATGATACTCTCTCACCCCAACTCTCTTTTACCTTCTTTTTCACCTCTTGCACCTTTCTCTTGACCTCCTGCCTCTTTCTTGTATACCTCTCCCACTCATTTGCATTTTTTCCCTGCAAAAATCGTTCAAATGCCTCTCTCTTCTCTTTCACTAATAATCTTACTTCTTCGTTCCACAACTCACTACCTTTTCTAATCAACCCAGCTCCCAAGCTTCTCATGCCACAAGCATCTTTTGCGCAAGCCATCGCTGCTTCCCTAAATACATCCCATTCCTCCCCCACTCCCCTTACCTCCTTTGTTCTCACCTTTTTCCATTCTGTACTCAGTCTCTCCTGGTACTTCCTCACACAAGTCTCCTTCCCAAGCTCACTTACTCTCACCACTCTCTTCACCCCAACATTCTCTCTTCTTTTCTGAAAACCCCCACAAATCTTCACCTTCACCTCCACAAGACAATGATCAGACATCCCTCCAGTTGCACCTCTCAGCACATCAACATCCAAAAGTCTCTCTTTCGTGCGTCTATCAAGAAACTCCAATCCAATAACGCTCTCTGGCCATCTCTCCTACTTACATACGAATACTTATGTATATCTCGCTTTTTAAACCAGGTATTCCCAATCACCAGTCCTTTTTCAGCACATAAATCTACAAGCTCTTCAACCTTTCCATTTACAACACTGAACACCCCATGTATACCACTTATTCCCTCAACTGCCACATCTCTCACCTCTGCATTCAAATCGCCCATCACTATAACCCGATCTTGTGTATCAAAACCACTAACACACTCATTCAGCTGCTCCCAAAACACTTGCCTCTCATGATCTTTCTTCTCATGCCCAGGTGCATATGCACCAATAATCACCCATCTCTCTCCATCCACTATCAGCTTTACCCATATCAATTTAGAATTTACTTTCTTACACTCTATCACATACTCCCACAACTCCTGATTCAGGAGTAGTTCTACTCCTTCCCTTGCTCTTGTCCTCTCACTAACCCCTGACTTTACACAAAGATATATATATATATATATATATATATATATATATATATATATATATATATATATATATATATATATATGTATATTTTTTTTTTCTTTTTTTTATTATACTTTGTCGCTGTCTCCCGCGTTTGCGAGGTAGCGCAAGGAAACAGACGAAAGAAATGGCCCAACCCCCCCCATACACATGTATATACATACGTCCACACACGCAAATATACATACCTACACAGCTTTCCATGGTTTACCCCAGACGCTTCACATGCCTTGATTCAATCCACTGACAGCACGTCAACCCCGGTATACCATATCGATCCAATTCACTCTATTCCTTGCCCTCCTTTCACCCTCCTGCATGTTCAGGCCCCGATCACACAAAATCTTTTTCACTCCATCTTTCCACCTCCAATTTGGTCTCCCTCTTCTCCTTGCTCCCTCCACCTCCGACACATATATCCTCTTGGTCAATCTTTCCTCACTCATCCTCTCCATGTGCCCAAACCACTTTAAAACACCCTCCTCTGCTCTCTCAACCACGCTCTTTTTATTTCCACACATCTCTCTTACCCTTACGTTACTCACTCGATCAAACCTCCTCACACCACACATTGTCCTCAAACATCTCATTTCCAGCACATCCATCCTCCTGCGCACAACTCTATCCATAGCCCACGCCTCGCAACCATACAACATTGTTGGAACCACTATTCCTTCAAACATACCCATTTTTGCTTTCCGAGATAATGTTCTCGACTTCCACACATTCTTCAAGCCCCCAGAATTTTCGCCCCCTCCCCCACCCTATGATCCACTTCCGCTTCCATGGTTCCATCCGCTGCCAGATCCACTCCCAGATATCTAAAACACTTCACTTCCTCCAGTTTTTCTCCATTCAAACTCACCTCCCAACTGACTTGACCCTCAACCCTACTGTACCTAATAACATTGCTCTTATTCACATTTACTCTTAACTTTCTTCTTCCACACACTTTACCAAACTCAGTCACCAGCTTCTGCAGTTTCTCACATGAATCAGCCACCAGCGCTGTATCATCAGCGAACAACAACTGACTCACTTCCCAAACTCTCTCATCCCCAACAGACTTCATACTTGCCCCTCTTTCCAAAACTCTTGCATTTACCTCCCTAACAACCCCATCCATAAACAAATTAAACAACCATGGAGACATCACACACCCCTGCCGCAAACCTACATTCACTGAGAACCAATCACTTTCCTCTCTTCCTACACGTACACATGCCTTACATCCTCGATAAAAACTTTTCACTGCTTCTAACAACTTTCCTCCCACACCATATATTCTTAATACCTTCCACAGAGCATCTCTATCAACTCTATCATATGCCTTCTCCAGATCCATAAATGCTACATACAAATCCATTTGCTTTTCTAAGTATTTCTCACATACATTCTTCAAAGCAAACACCTGATCCACACATCCTCTACCACTTCTGAAACCACACTGCTCTTCCCCAATCTGATGCTCTGTACATGCCTTCACCCTCTCAATCAATACCCTCCCATATAATTTACCAGGAATACTCAACACACTTATACCTCTGTAATTTGAGCACTCACTCTTATCCCCTTTGCCTTTGTACAATGGCACTATGCACGCATTCCGCCAATCCTCAGGCACCTCACCATGAGTCATACCTACATTAAATAACCTTACCAACCAGTCAATAATACAGTCACCCCCTTTTTTAATAAATTCCACTGCAATACCATCCAAACCTGCTGCCAACCGGCTTTCATCTTCCGCAAAGCTTTCACTACCTCTTCTCTGTTTACCAAATCATTTTCCCTAACCCTCTCACTTTGCACACCACCTCGACCAAAACACCCTATATCTGCCACTCTATCATCAAACACATTCAACAAACCTTCAAAATACTCACTCCATCTTCTCACATCACCACTACTTGTTATCACCTCCCCATTTGCGCCCTTCACTGAAGTTCCCATTTGCTCCCTTGTCTTACGCACTTTATTTACCTCCTTCCAGAACATCTTTTTATTCTCCCTAAAATTTAATGATACTCTCTCACCCCAACTCTCATTTGCCCTCTTTTTCACCTCTTGCACCTTTCTCTTGACCTCCTGTCTCTTTCTTTTATACATCTCCCACTCAATTGCATTTTTTCCCTGCAGAAATCGTCCAAATGCCTCTCTCTTCTCTTTCACTAATAATCTTACTTCTTCATCCCACCACTCACTACCCTTTCTAATCAACCCACCTCCCACTCTTCTCATGCCACAAGCATCTTTTGCGCAATCCATCACTGATTCCCTAAATACATCCCATTCCTCCCCCACTCCCCTTACTTCCATTGTTCTCACCTTTTTCCATTCTGTACTCAGTCTCTCCTGGTACTTCCTCACACAGGTCTCCTTCTCAAGCTCACTTACTCTCACCACCCTCTTCACCCCAACATTCACTCTTCTTTTCTGAAAACCCATACAAATCTTCACCTTAGCCTCCACAAGATAATGATCAGACATCCCTCTAGTTGCACCTCTCAGCACATTAACATCCAAAAGTCTCTCTTTCGCAGGCCTGTCAATTAACACGTAATCCAATAACGCTCTCTGGCCATCTCTCCTACTTACATAAGTATACTTATGTATATCTCGCTTTTTAAACCAGGTATTCCCAATCATCAGTCCTTTTTCAGCACATAAATCTACAAGCTCTTCACCATTTCCATTTACAACACTGAACACCCCATGTATACCAATTATTCCCTCAACTGCCACATTACTCACCTTTGCATTCAAATCACCCATCACTATAACCCGGTCTCGTGCATCAAAACCACTAACACACTCATTCAGCTGCTCCCAAAACACTTGCCTCTCTTGATCTTTCTTCTCATGCCCAGGTGCATATGCACCAATAATCACCCACCTCTCTCCATCAACTCCATATATATATATATATATATATATATATATATATATATATATATATATATATATATATATATATATATATATATATATATATATATATACATATATTGGAAAGGATCACAATTTTGCGCGTGATTATTACACTTTCGTGTAATAATCACATCATCAGGGGAGGCACAAGAGAGGAATATAACAGTCAGTTGATATACATCGAAGAGACGAAGCTAGGACGCCATTTGGTAAACATGTGATTGTCCAAAACATACAACGAGCGTTCATAAACTTATCATTTTACAAATCTTATCAACAATAAAGTCATCTAATTTGTATAGACCATCATTTATATTAAGACATATATATATATATATATATATATATATATATATATATATATATATATATATATATATATATATATATATATATATATATATATATATATATATATATATGTATATATATATATATTTTTTTTTTTTTCAAAAGAAGGAACAGAGAAGGGGGCCAGGTGAGGATATTCCCTCAAAAGCCCAGTCCTCTGTTCTTAATGCTACCTCGCTAATTGCGGGAAATGGCGAATAGTGTGAAAATATATATATATATATATATATATATATATATATATATATATATATATATATATATATATATATATATATATATATATATATATATATATATATATATATATATATATATATATATTATACTTTGTCGCTGTTTCCCGCGTTAGCGAGGTAACACAAAGGAACAGACGAAAGAATGGCCCAACCCACCCACATACACTTGTATATATATACACGTCCACACACGCACATATACATACCTATACATTTCAACGTATACATATATGTACATACACAGATATATACATATATACACTGGTACGTAATTCATACTTGCTGCCTTTATTCATTCCTGTCGCCACCTCGCCACATATGAAATGAAGACCCACTTTCCCCGCATGCGCGCGAGGTAGCGCCAGGAAAAGACAAGGCCATATTAGTTCACACTCAGTCTCTAGCAGTCATGTATAATGCATCGAAACCATAGCTCTCTTTCCACATCCACGCCCCACACAACTTTCCAAGGTTTACCACAAACGCCTTACATGCCCTGGTTCAATCCATTACCAGCACGTCGACCCCGGTGTACCACATCGTTCCAATTCACTCTGTTTCTTGCACGCCTTTCACCCACCTGCATGTTCAGGCCCCAATCGCTCAAAATCTTTTTTACTCCATCCTTCCACGTCCAATTTGGTCTCCCACTTCTCCTCGTTCCCTCCACCTCTTACACATATATCCTCTTGGCCAATTTTTCCTCACTCATTCTCTCCATGAGACCAAACTATTTCAAAACACCCTCTTCTGCTCTCTCAACCACACTCCTTCTGTTACCACACATCTCTCTTACCCTTTCTTTGCTTACTCGATCAAACCACCTCACACCACATATTGTCCTAAAACATCTCATTTTCAGCAAATCTCCCCTCCTCCGCACAACTTTATCTATAGCCCACGCCCTGCAACCATATAACATTGTTGGAACCACTATTCCTTTAAACATACCCATTTTTTGCTATCCGAGATAATGTTCTCGCCTTACACACATTTTTCAACGAACTTTCGCCGCCTCCACCATTCTGTGACTCACTTCCGCTTCCTTGGTTCAATCCACTGCCAAATCCCCTTCCAGATATCTAAAACACTTCACTTCCTCAAATTTTTCTCCATTCAGACCTACCTCCCAGTTGATTTGTCCCTGAACCCTACTATACCTAATAACTTGCTCTTATTGACATTTACTCTCAGCTTTCTTCTTTCACACACTTTACCAAACTCAGTCACCAGCTTCTGCAGTTTCTCACCCGAATTAGCCATCAGTGCTATATCATCAGCGAACAACAACTGACTCACTTCCCAAGCCCTCTCATCCACAAACCTCTTGCATTCACCTCCCTAACAACCCCATCCATAAACAAATTAAACAACCATGGAGATATCACGCACTCCTGTAGCAAACCGACATTCACTTAGAACCAATCACTTTCCTCTCTTCCTACTCTTACACATGCCTTACATCCTCGATAAAAACTTTTCACTGCTTCTAACAACTTGCCTCGCACACCATATATTCTTAATACCTTCCACAGAGCATCTCTATCAACTGTATCATATGCCTTCTCCAGATCCATATTTGATACATACAAATCCATTTGCTTTTCTAAGTATTTCTCACATACATTTTTCAAAGCAAACACCTGATCCACACATCCTCTACCACTTCTGAGAGCACACTGCTCTTCCCCAATCTGATGCTCTATACATGCCTTCACCCTCTCAATCAATATCCTCCCATATAATTTACCAGGAATATTCAACACACTTATACCTCTGTAATTTGAACACTCACATTTATTCCCTTTGCCTTTGTACAATGGTACTATGCATGCATTCCGCCAATCCTCAGGCACCTCACCATGAGTCATACATACATTAAGTATCCTTACCAACAGTCAACAACACAGTCACCCGTTTTTAATAAATTCCACTGCAATGCCATCCAAACCTGCTGCCTTGCCGGCTTTCATGTTCTGCAAAGCTTTTACTACCTCTTCTTTGTTTACGAAATCATTTTCCCTAACCCTCTCACTTTGTAAACCACATTGACCAAAACACCCTCTATCTGCCACTCTATCAACTAACACATTCAACAAACTCTTCAAAATACTCACTCCATCTCCTCACATCACCACTAATTGTTATCATTTCCCTATATATATATATATATATATATATATATATATATATATATATATATATATATATATATATATATGTTCCTACGAGTCCACGGGGAAAATGAAACACGATAACTTCCCAAGTGCACTTTCGTGCAATAATCACATCATCAGGGGACACACAAGAGAGAAATAAAAGTCAGTTGATATACATCTAAGAGACGAAGCTAGGACGCCATTTGGTAAACATGTGGTTGTCCAAAATATGTTTTGGACAATTGACCAAGTGCATGTACACCAAATATTCCCTCAACTGCCACATTACTCACCTTTGCATTCAAATCACCCATCCCTATAACCCGGTCTCGTGCATCAGAACTACTAACACACTCACTCAACTGCTCCCAAAACACTTGCCTCTTACGATCTTTCTTCTCATGCCCAGGTGCATATGCACCAATAATCACCCATCTTTCTACATCCACTTTCAGCTTAACCTATATCAGTCTAGAGTTTACTTTCTTACACTCTATTGCATACTCCCACCACTCCTGTTTCAGGAGTAGCGCTGCCCCTTCCCTTGCTCTTGTCCTCTCACTAACCCCTGACTCTACTCCCAAGGCATTCCCAAACCACTCTTCTCCTTGACCCTTAAGCTTCGTTTCACTCAGAGCCCAAACATCCAGGTTCCTTTTCTCAAACATACTACCTATATCTCCTTTTTTCATCTTGGTTACATCTACACTCATTTAGACACCCCAGTCTGAGCCTTCGAGGAGGATGAGCACTCCCCGCGTGGCTCCTTCTTCTGTTTCCCCATTTAGAAAGTTAAAGTATAAGGAGGAGAGGGTTTTTAGCCCCGTGCTCCCGTCCCGTTCAGTCGCTTTTTTCGACACGTGAGGAATGCGTGGGAAGTATTCTTTCTCCCCTATCCCCAGGGGATATATATATATATATATATATATATATATATATATATATATATATATATATATATATATATATATATATATTATCCCTGGGGATAGGGGATTAAGAATACTTCCCACGTATTCCCTGCGTGTCGTAGAAGGCGACTAAAAGGGGAGGGAGCGGGGGGCTGGAAATCCTCCCCTCTCGTTTTTTTTTTTAATTTTCCAAAAGAAGGAACAGAGGGGGCCAGGTGAGGATATTCCAAAAAAGGCCCAGTCCTCTGTTCTTAACGCTACCTCGCTAACGCGGGAAATGGCGAATAGTTTAGAAAAAAAAAAAAATATATATATATATATATATATATATATATATATATATATATATATATATATATATATATATATATATATAACCCTCTCCCTTGCACCGGTTATGGCCAGACAGTGCTTGGTGTGTAAAGATTGGTGTTGGACGGCGGTAATCAAGTGTGAAGTTGATATTTAAATGACTTTGTTAAGTACTGGCACCTGACGAGGTGTATTGTCTCCACGAAACATGTCGTGCCAATGTATAAAGAATCATACGTTAATTAGAATTATATGAACTACTGAAGTGCGATTTCACCTATATCCAACGCGTATACAATTTAACACGACAGGATATTTACGGCTATTCATCTATTTCTATGTTCTCTAATCTTCTGAATATTGGTCTACTAATAGGTGTGCCCTCAAATGCCACTTGTCCAAAATTATCTATTTTATTTCAATGAAGCCTTTTCCTTCACAGTGGCATCATCATGAATCAAAAAAAAAAGTGAGGAAAAACTGCATCACAAAACTTGGATGTAGAATGTAAAACGTAAAGAACATGTATTTAAGAAACAAACCATTGTACATAAGACGCAAAAAGTGAGGGAAATGCTGTAAGCAATACAGATTAAGGGTATCATGGACAGTATGAGCTACATCCTAATTACAAAATATGGATACAGAATGATGAAATACTTACAGAAGAGGGAAATACTGAACAATCTTACACGAAGTAGGAATATAGACAATCCATCACTAAATACACTAAGTTAGGCCAGAGGAGACGGTTTTTGTCCGAGTGTGACAGTAGCGGGCTTCTCTGATTCTCTCTGACCTTTGCAACTCACTACCGAGTTGTTTGGTGACTCGTTCTCCCTGTCCTGAAATGGTGGAGTTGATAGCTTGTGTCGGCTCAGTGACGTGTTCCCTTGTTCTAGAACATCGTTAGGTCTACGTCCTATAAGCGAGCCATCATAGAGCTGTATGGCAGTGATCATGTTTGTCAGGATGCTGATGAGAGGTGCTTTCTTATGTGAATGGCTTCTAGTCACTATAAAATTCTCCGATCACTGCAGCTCGTAATGATTTTGGCGTTATGTATCATAATCTTGTTTGATTCCACGTCTTTGTAAGTGGAGTGAGAGGCGGCGGCTCTGGATGCAGGTTGTGTGTCCAATGTAGTTTATGTGTTGGAGCTGACAGTTCCCAAATAACATCGGTACTCATTTATCACATCGGTACGATTCAAACTTCCTGAGCGACCTACCATATTGTCGTTAAATTACTAACGAACATATCTTCGGATTATTATAATCATTATCACACTGATGTTTTTGTCTTTATCAACCGCTTTGCAGTCTCTGGCCACAGTATATCGCACGACCTTCTCGTCCAATCGATATGTTGCTGTAAATGTGTTCCTGTAATTAACTTTTATGCTGTTACTTTGAGGTTGTCTATATGCTACTTTGACGTGATCGGTTACTATTGATTAACAATGGATATCTAAATACTGAATTTGACACCATTGTGAACAGCATTGCTTGTGGAGGAAAGTAGAAGAGAGTCACGGTGAAAGGTTTTGTGAAAAGAAAAAAGATGAACACCTTGTGTAAAATGAAGAGTGGCAAATCTGTTGGAGTGGTTGGTACTGAGCTAAATTGCTGATCGGTTAGTAATGACTCAAAGTGAGGTGGATTGGTGCCATTATGTAAATGCGAAAGTGACAAAAGTGAAGTTTACCTGTTAAGCTGTATGAGGGAGTGGTGACTGAGAGGATGGTGGCAAACGTAAAGCATCTGACTGGGGATGAGTAAGATGTCTTTAAGGATGGCAGAATACGTATGGACCAGATGTCTGCTTTGAAGAATTTATATGAGAAATACCAAGAGAAAGTAAGGTTTCTGTATGAGGCATTTATGGATTTGGAGAAAGCGAATGAAACGGTTGATAGAGATATCTTTCAGAAGGTGCTACGAGTATCTGGTTTTGAAGGAAAGCGACGAGATGCAATAAGGAGTTCTTGTCGAGAGAATAATGAGTGTGGGATAATAGGAAAAGAGGAAGGGTGAGTTGCTTCTTGTAAGAGTGTGATGTCACCAGGGATGTTTAAATTATCTACAGCTGGACTGGTAAGGGAGGTGAATGCGACGGTCTTGAAGAAAGGGCGGGTCTATATCACAAAAGGGGTGTTGAGTCGGTTGTTAAGTGCGGATGACTCAGCCCTAGTGACAGACTCGAGTGAGAAGCTGCGGAAGCTGATATCTGAATATATGGAAATGCTTCAGAGGAGGAAGCTCAGACTAAATGAGAAAAAAGATAAAGCATCAGGAGGGGGAAACAAGTTGGTTTCAGTGTGAGTTTGAAAGGAGAGAACCTGGAAGAAGTGGAGTGTTGTGGACACCTAGGAGTGGATAAGGCATTGGATGGAACTATTAGAGCTGAAGTGAACCATAAGGTGGGTGAGGGGACAAAGGTTGTGGAGGCATGGAGGAGCGCGTGCAAAAAGAGGCCATTATCTGTCAAGATATAGTTGATAGTATACTAGTCCTAGGAGTGCTGTATGGATCTGACTTGTGGAACCTAAATGCAATAGTGCAGAGGAGGGTGGATGTGGTGGAGGTGGAATGCCTGGGGACATTATGTCGTGAGTATAGTTGCTCGTGTAGGTAATGACAGTGTGCGTTAATAATCAGTTCAGTTGATAGAGCTAAAGAGGGTGTGCTGAAATGATTTCAATATATGGATAGGATGAGTAAAGAGAGACTAAGTAAGCTGATGTAAGTGTTAGAAGTGGAGGGAATAAAAAAAATGGACAACAAGGAAGAGGTGGAAAGATAGAGTGAAAATACCTTGAGTTGCTTGGGCCTGAACATGCAAGAAGGTGTGAGGCATAAATGGGATAGAGCAGATTGGAGAAACGTGGTATATGAAGAGAGACCTACCGTCAGTAGACTGAACCTGGGCCCAGGGAGTGGTCAGGGAAAACCACCGAAAGGCGTTCGGCTAAGCTGTGGATAGGGAACTCTAGTTTTGGTTCCATACATGACAGCTAAAAAATGGATATGAATAGATGTGGTCTTGACACTATGTTGCTGAGTGAGAAATGGCGAAAAGTATGGGAAAAAATGTGATGCAGTGCCTGAATATTGTTGGAAGGCATGCATAATGGTAAAAGGAACTAGTATGTATGTTTGAATTTAAGATGACTAATACAAATTTGTATACTTGACAAGCATATGGAATGTGGTAATAGAGAGGCGGTGGCATGCCCAGAGTAGTTGACTGGGGAAGAACAATTAATCAAGGTATATAGTGTGTATGGACAAACTATTTGATTTGAAGAATGTGTTTGAGAAATATTTGTAGTGAATGATGTAAAGATGGCCTTCATGGATCTGGAGAAAACGTGACACGCTTAACAGTGATACCTTTATGAAGGTGCATTGGATTTATTGGGTAAATACAAAGTTAGTGAAAACAGTGAGAGGATGGTATGTGTGAGCGTAAGAATAGAGGAGGCTGAGTGTTCTTGGTAAAGGTGCGACTACGTCAAAGATGCGTAATGCCATCTTGATCTTATCTTTATCTGTTTAGGGACGGGTTGGTAAGGGAGGATAATGCAAAGGTCTTGGAGCACGGATGGCTATGCAATATGCTAGAGATGTGTCTGCTTGCCTGGGAGGGAAGTATGAAAATTAGATCAGCTGCTGTTTGCAGATTACACGGTTCTGGTGGCAGATTCCAACGAAAAACTCGAAAAACTGGTGAGAGAATCTGTAAGAGCATGTAAAAGAAGAACGTTGCAATCAGTCTGAACAAAAATAATGATTGAGGTACAGCAAGCGGAGATAGGATGTTGATAAGGAACAATCTGAATGTAAGATTGAATGCGTAAAATCTAGAGGAAGTAGAGTGACTCAGGTACCTAGGAGTGGACATTGCAGTGGATGGAACCATAGGGTGTACAAAAGTGAAATACGGTCCTGGATGCATAAAGAAGTGTGTGGAAAAAGATTAGTCTGTGTTTTTAAGAGTAAAGATTGTTAATTTGAAGCAATGGTAATTAGCAGTGCTGGATGGATGCAAGTCTTGGATCCTGAATAAAAAAGGAAAAGAAGAAAGTGAACGTGTTGGTGGTAATGAAGTACCTGGAGTACGGCAGGTTGATTGTGTAAGAAATAATTTTGCCAGAGAGTGGTGCGGTAGTGATAATGATCTGAATGGAAAAACCGAACAGCGTGTGCTGAAATAATTTCAGTATATGGAGAGGATGAGTGAAGAGAGACTGACGAACAGGCTGCACGTGTCGGATGATGAGAGGTTGTGGGATATCGTAAATATGAAAGATTGAAATGTTGTAGGTTATCGAGGCTTGAACATTCAAGTGGATAGAATGTGTGATTTGGATAAAATGTTTGATCCTATGCGATTTATAAGGGTGACGTGCTGTTCGTGGGCTAAAGCAAAGCATAAGAATCGGGCAAGGTAAACCACAGGGCAGTTTCTGGGGCTTGGCTGTGTTTGGTAATCTCTGGTTACCGTGTATTATACATGACGAGCAGAGATTTGATGTGTGCAAATGAGACCATTTGTTCATCTGTTTTTGTTGCTACCTCATGAAAGCGGGAAAAGGTTTTAAGAATAAAGAAAAAGAAATGTCATATAAAGATAAAAACTGTGGATAGATAAATAGATAGAGATATATAGATAGACAGACGTAGACGCAGTTATACTGTAAGCATATCTTTCCTTTCTCTTTCCCTCCTCCACACACGCTAGCATGGTCCACGCACCTTCCCCGACAAACACCCAGGCTGCTCGTAATCACCTTACACACATCAGTGCAACCTACAATTAAGACACAAATGACTTCATTAACCCTAGAAAAAAAAAAGGAGCAGGTGCTCTCTGAATCGTCCTTAAGTAAATTATACACTAGGGTCTATTTCCTATTCTCCCTTAGAGGACGACCAAGCCCCTGACCCCACGAAATCCCCCCCCCCCCCCCCCCCCACCCACCCCTGAACACCACCAAAAGTTGGCTAAAGGGTAGGGTAGTGGTGGGGACGGGGAGACGAGAAGGCTGGGTCAAGTCTCTATTTGTTTTCAGCACTTGCTCGGCCGTAATGGGCCAGGATTTACATATCAATATATCTATTGTCTGCCTGAGGTTCCGTGGGTGAGGTGGCTGGTGCAGTTAGTGGGATTGGTGTGGGTAGTGTGGCTGGTGTGGGTAGTGTGACTGGTATGGTTAGTGTGGCTGGTGAGGTTAGGGTGCTTGGTGTGGTTAACATGGCTGGCGAAGTTAGTGTGCTTTGTGTGGCTGGAGTTGTTAGCGTTCCCGCTGTGGCTGGTGTGGGTAATGTGGACGGTTTGGTTGGTGTGGCTGGTGTGGCTAGTGTGGCCTGAGTGGTTTGTGCGACTAGTGTAAGTAATGTCGATGGTATGGTTAGTGTTGTTGGTGTGGTTAGTGTGGCTGGAATGATTGGTTCGTTTGGTTTGCATAAGGTGGTTGGGGTGGTTAGTGTGACTGGTGTGGGTAACGTGGATGGTGTGGTTTGTGCGACTGGTGTGATTAGTGTGGCTGGTATGGTTAGTGAGGCTGATGTGGTTTGTGTGGCTGATGTAATTAGTGTAGTTGGTGTGGTTAATGTGGCTGGTGTGGTTAGTGTGACTGTAGCAGGTAGTATAGTTGGTACGGTTAGGTAGGTTGGTTTAGTTGGTACGGTTAGTGTGGTTAGTGTGGGTACCTTGGCTGGTAGATTTAATGTGGGTGGTGTGGTTTATGAAGTTAGCGTGTTTTGTATGATTGGTGTGATTAACGAGGTTAGTGTGGTTTGTGTGGTTGGTGTGGTTAGTATGGATGGTATGGTTAGTGTGACAGCAATGGTTAATGTGGTTGGTGTGGTTAATGTGGCTAGTGTCAGTGGTCTGGCTGTGAGGTTAGGTTGGATGGCGTGGTGTTCATGGTTAGTGTGGTTGATGTGGGTAATGTTGCTAGAACGGTTAGTGCACTTGTTTTGGTTAATGAGGTTGGTGTTGTTAGTGTGGTTGGTTTGGGTAATGTGGTTAGTGTTGTTGGTGTAGATGGTGATGTGGCTGGCGTGGTTAGTGCGGCGAATGAGGCTGTTGTGGCTAGTATGGTTGGTGTAGTTCATGTGGTTGGTGTTGTTGGTGTGGATGGCGTGGGAAGTGTGGTTAATGTTGTCAATGCTGCTGGTGTGGTAAGTGTGAGGAATGTTGATGGAATGGTTAGTGTGGCTGGTATGACTATCGTTTCTAGTGTGGGTCGTGTGATTAGTGTGATCAGTGTGGCTGGTGAGGTTACTGTGGTTAGTGTGGTTGATATGGCTAGGTTGGTTTAATTGAATTTACATGAGAAAGACAGACAACAGGAGGCCTGGTTGGCCCACGACTGGATTGTCTGCTAATAAAAAGGGAAAAATCTCAACTTGACAAGAAAATATAATTCCGCTCAGCAGTGTTTAAGTTATCACCGACTCTCCGCTGCTGCACATATGCCATCTATGTCCCCGTTACCGCTGTCATTTATATAGTTTATTTCTGGCGGTATTCTCAGAACATGCCTCAATTCATAAGATATCTGTCTGAAGGACTTTTGAAGGTATTTATATTCTTACCATTCACTACGTCTGACGGTAACTTATTCGCACACCTGTGGGAATAGAAGCTTTGTCCCACGTCTGTACTATATCATCTAGCTTTGAGTTTTATTCCATTTGTCCCAATAACCGTATTTTCTTGTATTTCGAAAAGATGGTCGTGATTTACGTTATCTAACTTGCTCAGTATTTTGAACACTTGAATTAAGTCAACGCGAAGTCCACGTTTTTTGGGGACCAAAACAGGACTGCATATTCAAGGTATGGTCTTACTAAAGAATTAGAAAGTGTGAGAATCGTTTCTAGGTTTCTTGTAATGTATACTCCTGGCTATGAAACCTAACATTTGGTTGCCTGTTTTACATGATGCTTGACACTGTTCTAGTACACTTCAGACTGTTGCTAATGACAACTCTAAGGTCCTTTTCTTTATTTGCTTTTGTTTTCCGAATAGTTTGTAGTCATAACGTATATTCTTGTTTCCAAAGTGCATAACTTTACGCTCATCTAAATCAAATTTCATTTGCGATCTCTCTGACCACTCTGCTAGTAAGTTAAGATCTCTTTGAATAATTTCGCATCCCCCTCTCCCCCTCTTTACAGCTCTACCTCGTAGTTTACTATCATCAGCAAATTTGGAGATCTTAGATATGAGACCTGAGTTCTAGGTCATCAATGTATATCAAGAAAAGAAATGGGCTTAGGACCGACCCCTGTGGCACACCACTCATCACATCTAGCCAATCTGTGGCCTCGCCGTCTAATACGACATTCCGCTTTCTTCTGGTAAGCCAGTCTCTGATCCATGGACAGAGTTCTTCACCAATTCCATGTGCTTTGAGTTTATGTAAAAGTCTCTTTTGAGGTACTTTATCGAAAGCCTCTGGAAATATATTACATCAGACAGAACTTTTTCGTCCCAATCCTGATAAATAACAGTAAAGATTCTTGCAAATTTATCAGGCAGGATCATCTATTACGGAGACCGTGTTGGTTGTCCGATATGATATTGTGATCTAGAAACGCGACAGTTTACTCTCGTATTGTATTTTCCATCGTTTTACCTGACAATGTCGTAAGGCTAATTGGGCGGTAGGTTCAAGATACACTTTTTGCCTCCATTTTGAAATATAGGCGTAACATTTGCTAGTTTCCATCTTGGAGCTGAGTTATCTGGTCCACTGGATCTGTTAGGATTTAATTGGTCCAGGTATCTAAGTACTTCAGAACTCTATATTTCTCCATCCTTCAACTCTTCTTCATCAGATCCTTGAAACATTTTCATTGGTTCTGGTATTCGAGATGTTTCTTCAATTATGAAAACAGAGTTAAAGGAATAATTTAGTATGGAAACCATTCCCTGTCAGTAATTAGAGTGTCATGTTCGTTTCGTAATGGTCCAATTCCTTCTTTTACTGTCTTCCTTTGTCTTATATATTCAAATAATTCCTTGGGATTATTCTTAGTTTTTAAGGAAAAACGTCTTTTTTCCTTGCGTTTACTCTGTCTTATGACTTTCTTACACTCTTTGGATTTTGATTAATTACTGGCGATTTTCATCGGTTCCCATTGACTTGAATTTCTTATATGTTTTCTTCTTTTGGCAAATTAGTCCTATTCTCCCATTCATCCATGATGATTTTGAAATACAGCAAGTTCTCTTCGTTATTCGTGGAATGTTTATTTTTATTCTTAAGTAATGTGTCTAGAAATACTCATTTCTTCTGTTGAGTGAACTTCAAGAAGTTTTGTCCAGTTGGTACTGCAACTTTCGTGTCTAATGTTTTCAAAACTTGCTCGCCCGTTATCTGAGATCAAGAGTTTGTTGTCATTTATTTCATAATCTAAATTTATCTCCAAATCTAATGAAACTGTGATCGCTATTTGACAAACTCTACCTTTGCAAAAGCTTATCAAATTTGTGTCACTGGTGAGGACAAGATCAAGAATGCTTTTACCTCTAATTGTTTTTTTTTCATTAACTGTTCTAGAAAAGCACCTTCAATCTGTTCCATTAGTCTCGTTCCCTCTCGATCACCTGTCAACGTGTTCCACTTTATGTTTGGACTGTTGAAGTCTCTTAACATTATGATCTCTGTAATGAATACTATAGTGTTGATTTCATTGCACAGCATCTTGTCGTCTCTTTCTTTTTGCATAGCACGTCTGTGAATAGCCCCGAGACCTAGTTTATTATTGATATTGTCGGTTATGTCAATATATAGAGGGTCGTAAGTGTATGTGTCTATATTGCTCGTCTTAATAGCACTTAGATGTTATCAACGTAGATCAAAATCACCAACTACCCTGTAGAAGCGATCTTTCGTATATATTTTTTGTCCAAGTATTGCTAACTCGTCGATTAAATGTTTATTCTCAGAGTTTACCCACGTTTTTGAGATAGGAACAATGTTGGGTTTTTCAGTAACTGCAAAGGATATAAGTTTATCTTGTTTCATGATGATGCTCCTGGCATTTGTGTATATTAAACTTCCTTGCAGTTGATTTCTGGATTGAATTTGCTTTTTTTTCTGCGTGTGCAGCAGCGAGAGAGAGACAATTCTCCATCTGTTTTGGGTTTGCCACCTTACTCTGACCCTCCCTGCACTGGACCATTGGTCCTAAAAGTTACCCGAGAGTTGACCTGTAGCTGTGCTAACCCGCTACTCATACTGCCTGAGTTGTCCCCAACTGACCGTACTTGACCTTTCTTTGCTAATTCATCTGCCTGTAAGGTTACAGCTACTCCCCGAGGATCATACCGCCAAGCTTCCATCCATCCTCTATCGCTACCTTTATAGTGGAAAATTGGACGCCTTGTCCCTCAGATCCCTTTCACACTCAGATTCTCACCCTCACCGACCCACCTTCCACAGTTACCCCCCCTCACCCTAGTTATTTCGTTAGCTAGACCGTGATATGCTTTCCTGAGTAGTTTATCTATATGAAATATAAGGCTGTGGTTAGTGTGACTGGGGTGGTTAATGTGGTTAGCATAATTATTGTAGGTCATGTGGGTGATGTGGGTCGTGCTTCTAATGTGTGTGTATAGTGTTTTAGATGCGTAGGGAGTGTATCTGGTGTGTGGGTACTGTGTAAGGTGTGTGAGTAGTGTGTTTCTAGCATGTCGGTAGTGTGTACCTGGTGTGTTAGTAGCGTGGGTGGTGTGTAGGAAGTCTTTTACTGTGTGGGTATTGTGTCTGTGGTGTCTGGTTAGTGTGTACCTGGTGTGTTAGTAGCATGGGTGGCGTGTGGGTATGCCAGATTTCTAAGAGATGGGAACAGTTTTGTCTCGTGTCTTTGTATTTGCTCTAATTTTTCCCCGTCTTTTTTGCAGTTCGGGAACCAAAACTGGGCTGCATCTTCAAGGTGTGAGAATTGTTTCTGGCGTTTTGTAATCTGTGTTCCTGGCTATGAAACCTGACATTTGGTTGCCTTTTTTACTTACTGCTTGACACTGTTTAGTGTACTTCATATTGTTGCTGATGACAACTCCAAGGTCCTTTTCTTCATTTACTTTAGTTAGAGATTTTCCGAATAGTTTGTAGTTGTAACGTATATTCTTGTCTCCAAGTGCATAACTCTACACTTGTTTACATCAAACCTCACTTGCAGTCAATCTGAGGCTTCGCCGTTGAATACTATACGCTACTTTCTTCCGGTAAACCAGTCTCTGATACATGCACAAAGTTCTTCACCGATTCCGTGTGCTTTGAATTTATGTAAAAGTTTCTTGTGGATATTGTGTGCCCGGTGTGTTGATAGCATGAGTGGTATGTGGGTAGTGTACTTGCAGTGCGGGTAGTGTCTGGTGTGTGGGTAGTGTCTTTGGTGTGTGGTTATGGTGTGTTTAGTATGTTGATAGCATAGTTGGTTTGCGGGTAGTGTGTCTTAGGTGTGTGGGCATGGCGTGTTTGGTGTGCTGGTAGCGTGGGTGGTGTGCCTGTTGTGAGGGTAGTGTCTGGTGTGTGGATAGTGAGTCTGTGGTGTGTGGGTATTATGTGTCTGGTATGTTGGTAGCTTGTGAGGTGTGTGGGTAGTATGCGTCTGGTGTGTTGATAGTGTGGGTGGTGTGTGGGTAGTGCGCCTGCTGTGTGAGTAGTGTGGGTAGTGAGTCTGTGGTGTGTGGGTAGTGTGTGTCTGGTGTGTTAGTAATGTGGGTGGTGTGTGGGTAGTGTGTGTCTGGTGTGTTAGTAATGTGGGTGGTGTGTGGGTAGTGTGTGTCTGATGTGTTAGTAATGTGGGTGGTGTAGGTAGTGTGTGTCTGGTGTGTTAGTAATGTGGGTGGTGTGTGGGCAGTGTGTGTCTGATGTGTTAGTAATGTGGGTGGTGTGTGGGTAGTGTGTGTCTGGTGTGTTAGTAATGTGGGTGGTGTGTGGGTAGTGTGTGTCTGGTGTGTTAATGTGGGTGGTGTGTGGGCAGTGTGTGTCTGATGTGTTAGTAATGTGGGTGTGTGGTAGTGTGTCTGTGTTAGTAATGTGGGTGGTGTGTGGGTAGTGTGTGTCTGGTGTGTCGGTAATATGTGTGGTGTGTGGGTACTGTGTGTCTAGTGTGTTGTTAGCGTAGGTCGTGTGTGCGTAGAGTGCCTGTTGTGTGATAGTGTTTCGTGTGTCCGGGGTGTGTGGGTACTGGTCTAGTTGGTAGCGTGGGTGTTGTGTGGGTAGTGGGTCTGTGGTGTGTGGTTAATGTGTCTGGTGTGTGGATAGAGTGTGTCTGGTGTGTTGGTAGCGTGTCAGATGTGTGGGTATTGATTCTGTGGTGTGTGGGTAGTGTGTGTCTGGTGTGTGGGTGGTATGTCTAGTGTGTGGTCATTCTATCTCGTAATCGATTGTTAAGTTACCAGAAGTATTACATAATATTCTAGACTTTCTTAAAACAAGACACCGGTATATGCCCGTCGAAGTAAGGAGCTAGAAGTAGTTTTGTACGTTCAAAGTGTTTGATGTGTTTTAAAGTACAAATAGATCGAGATATAAGATAGAAACTAGAAACGCCAACATTTGCGAGCGAATGCAGTCCGCCTACCTGCACACCACCACTCCCATAATGTTCGCTGTGGCGGGTGTCGGCAACACACAGTGCATCTTGACTACGTTCTTGACAAACCTAATTCCGCTTTATTCCTGACAAAAGCATCTTCACTACACCCTTGATACCACTTGACCTTTGACATGACCTTTATGGGGTCAGGTCAACCATATTATGGTGGAAATCATACAGTACACACCACACCGTGTACACAGTGAGGGACAAACCACATACACCACAGTCATACTCGACAAGCGATGATGAATAATGAAATACGCTTAACTAATGAGGCAGACGAAAGAACCCACACAAAATCGGAAGAAAAATAAATCGACAAACACAATACGACTACATACACATACCTTCAAAACCAGAATGAAATGAACCGCACGTTACGGATCTGAATCGATGAACAAAATGAAAATATAAAATAAATTCATAACGGAAGTAATATGAACTTCAGACAAAATAACCTCACAAACGGACGAGAATAATCTTGTACAAAACATAAATTAATTCACGACCACAGGCAGATTAAACTGGAGGACGACATGACGATAACCACATTGTTTCGGCCAATTCCACGAAGGGGCCTGGCCTCCCTCCCTACCTCCACTACAGAGCCTTCACGCGATGCTTGTATTACAAAACCATTTTTCCATTCCGTTCTTTGCCCTAAATCAATTCTTAATCGCGGGGTAAGTCGATGCCAATGCTAACAAGCTGTAATCACATAGTTTTAGTTTAATTCCCACGATCGAAGGGAATTAGGGGCCCCCCATTCAGCTGAACAATCCAGCCAGAGCTGGGAAATGACTCCCCGGCACGCGAACACGCCATCTCTTGGAACTCCCCGCAGGATTTTTCTTCCTCGGAAGATCTACGACGAAGTTTTCTTCTCTTACCATCGTTATTGATCGCCATCTGCAGACTCTCAACAGTCGGAATACTTGAAAAATGAGTGAGTTGTTCTTTGTTTCGTTCACTTAGGTATGGATAAATCGTACATTAGTTGCTGTTTGGCGTCTGAAACAATTTGCCAGATGATGGGGCAAATAGTCAGATAGTTGTTCATCCTGAAACAACAAAAGTTTACTCCCTGGTTTCTGTACCATAAACAGAGGCAATAGCTTCGCTGCCGTGCTGACTCAATGGTCGATATCACTGAAGTTACTTTTGATGCTTTCTTGAAGGATTTACTAGTTAATAAGTATCTGAGATACTTATGGACACCTGCTTAGATACCTGCATACACTGCTTTTCATAGTTCAAATATTTTTCATGAATACAAAGGATTGCAAAGGAATGCAAAGGAGTTCAAACAGCAAAAGACCACTAGGATCTATCGACGCTATTTGTGAAAGTGGAAGATATCAGGAACACACAGGTTAGTGTAGTAAGGGTTAGAAGTATACAGATAATTCAAATATGATAACCAGGAAATCGATACTGTGACTACAGAGGTGCAAATAGTGTAAGTCATGAACTTGAAGCCAAGTGTTTTCAAGTCTATTCTTAAACGTATCTGTATTACTACTTTCGACCACTCTGACTGGCAAAGCATTACAGATGTCAACAATCCTGTTGAAGAAAAAGTACCTCACCTCATCCAAGGCGAGTGAAATCAGACGAATTAAGTCTAAAGCAACTTGACAGATCAATATTATCAAAGTGTTTGATAATTTTGAATACTTGCATTAGAACACCTCTTAATCTTCTCTTTTCTAACCTAACCAGACTCAGGTCGTTCAATCTGCTCCCGCAAGATTTGTTTCTCAGTCCGGGAATCATCTTGGTAGCTCGACGCTGTACTTTCTCCATTCTGTCTTTTTTTCCCCTTTTGGTAAGATGATCAAAACTGGACATGGATTCGAAGGCCCTACCTATGAATCCAAGAATTTTGCTAGCTCATCTCTCTGCGTATGTGCACTGCTTAGTTGGTTTGAGGTCACCGGAGATTATCATGCCCAAGTCTTTTCCTCATCTATCTTCGCAGTTTGACAGAATTCATATTGTAGCTTGCCTTTTCGTTTTGCTACCATTATGTGAAACTTTGCACTTATCAATATCAAAATTCACTTGCCACCTATGAGCCCAGTCCACCGGTTTGTCTGTGCCAGTTTGAAGCTGTAGACGCTCAAGTCAATTCCCCAGCTTTCTATCACCAGCGATTTTGATTTCTTGCAATGCATTCCATCACCAATATCATTAATATAAATGCGAAAGAGAACTGGTTCTGAGACTGCTCCTTGTGGCACTCCACTTGTTACGTCCACC
The DNA here is from genome assembly GCF_036320965.1 of Panulirus ornatus. Lineage (NCBI taxonomy): Eukaryota > Metazoa > Arthropoda > Malacostraca > Decapoda > Palinuridae > Panulirus > Panulirus ornatus. The sequence continues at coordinate 16,104,793 of NC_092287.1, read as the reverse complement.
ATTCTGAGGCTTAACCATAAATATGTGTTTACGGCCAGTCAACCAAATTACTGTGCACTGAAGAACAACCCATCACTGTCATGTGACTTTGAATTTGCTGATAACTTATGGTGGGGATCCTTATTGAAAGTTTTTTTAAAATCTAGATAGATAACATCGAGTGCTTTACTTTCGTCATACATATTGATTGTATCATAAAAGAAATCAAGCAGATTTGTCAGGCATGAGCGATTTCGTCGAAAATCTTTCTGAGAATCGTTTATTAAGTGGAGGTCCTCTAGATGGTTTACAACTCTATCTTGAATAATGGTTTCCATAAGTTCTTCAACTACAGACATTAAACTAATAGGAAGATGATTTCCGGGCAGTGGCTATTACCTTTCTCTGAAAATATGCTTCATCCTTATGTAGATGTCTTTGAGCTCAAGGAAAGTTTCTTAGATATACTGCGAGCCACTATTTGTAACCACATAAAGTTCACTGGTAAAAAGAGGTACCTTAAGGGAAGAATATCCGTTTTAGTACGAAAGTCGTATTAAAAGTAAGTGGGTTCGTATTTAAAGTAAGAAGTCCGTCTTTAACTAGAAAAGCCCATATTCAACGTAAAATGGCTTTTATTCAAAGTAAGTAAGTATATATTCAAAGTAACAAAGTCCGTATCTAAAGCAAGAAAGTCCATATTTAAAGAAAAACAGACCTTACTTAAAGTAAGGGAGTTCTAAGTTAGAGTGTCCGTATTCTAATCAAACTTGATCTGGGAAGTTACATTTCCGCAGACAGGGATGTGATCTGACTGTGTGCATCTTCACGAACGAGAGAATGATCTGAATGTGTATCTCTTACTAGACGAAGGTGAGATCAGGGTGAATGTTTCCTCGCAGGCAAGGAAGTCACAGGAATGTACTATGTATCTTCATGGGACAGTGTGTAAACTGACTTCATGTATCTTTACAGGAGCGTGTGATATGAGTGTATCTGCCTTCATAGAGGGTGTTTGATGTAAGTATATGTATCTTCATGGAAGGGTGTGTGTCATCTGGTCTGAGTCTTCATGGGAGGTTGTGCATGATCTGACTATGTCTTCATGGGAAGATGCGTAATCTGAATGTACGTATTTTCATAGGAGGGTAAGTGATCTGAATGTCTGTGTCTTCGTAAGAGGGAGTGTGATGTGAGTTTGTCTTCATAGGAGGATATGTAATGTGAGTGAATGGATTGTCATACGACGGTGCACAATCAGAGTGTCAGTGTCTTCATAGAAGAACATGTGATCTGAGGGTATGTGTCTTTACAGGAGGGCGTGTGATGTGAGTGTATGTATTTCTATAGGAGGGTGTGTGATCTGGGTGCGTTTTATTATAAAGTGTGTGATCTGAGTGTCTGTTTTTATTGGAGGGTGTATGATCTGAGTATGTGTCTTTATAGGAAGGTGTGTGATCTAAGTATATGTATCTTTGTAGGAGACTGTGTGATCTGCGTGTGTTTTTATAGTAAGGTGTGTGATCTGAGTGTTTATCATTATAGGAGGATGTGTGATCTGAGTATGTCTTTTTAGGGGTGTGTGTGATCTGAGTGTGTGTTGTCATAGGAGGGTGTGTGATCTGGGTGTATGTGTTTTTATAGTAGGGTGTGTGATCTGAGTTTGTATCTTTATAGGAGGGTGCGTGATCTGAGTGTAAGTGTCTTTGTAGGAGGGTATGTGATCTGAGTGTATGTGTCTTTAGAAAAGGGTGTGTGATCTGAGTGTACGTGTCTTTATAGGGGTGTGTGTGATTTGAGTGTATGCGTCTTTATAGAAGGGTGTGTGATCTGAGTGTATGTGTCTTTGTAGGAGGGAGTGATCTGAATGCATGAGTCTTTAAAGGAGGGTGTGTGATCTGAGTGTGTATCTTTATAAGAGGGTGTGTGACCTGAGTGTATGTGTCTTTATAGAAGGGTGTGTGATCTGAGTGTATGTGTCTTTATAGAAGGGTGTGTGATCTGAGTGTATGTGTCTTTATAGAAGGGTGTGTGATCTGAGTGTATGTGTCTTTATAGAAGGGTGTGTGATCTGAGTGTATGCATCTTTGTAAAGGGTGTGATCTGTGTACATGTGTCTTTATAGGAGAATGTGTTATCTGAGTCTGTATCTTCATAGGAGGGTGTGTGATCTGAGTGTATGTGTCTTTATAGGAGAGTGTGTGATTTGAGTATGTCTTTATAGGAGGGTGTGTGATCTGAGTGTATGTGTCTTTATAGAAGAGTGTGATCTGAGTATGTCTATATAGGATGGTGTGTGATCTGAGTGTATGTGTCTTTATAGGAGGGTGTGTGATCTGAGTCTGTATTTTCATAGGAGGGTGTGTGATCTGAGTGCATGTGTCTTTATAGGAGTGTGTGTGATCTGAGTGTATGTGTCTTCATAGGAGGGTGTGTGATCTGATTGTGTTTTTTTAGTGGGGTATGTGATCTGAGTGTGTCGTTATAGAAGAGTGTGTGATCTGAGTGTATGTGTCTTTATAGGAGAGTGTGTTATCTGAGTCTGTATCATCATAGGAGGGTGTGTGATCTGAGTGTGTGTCTTTATAGGAGAGTGTGTGATTTGAGTATGTCTATATAGGATGGTGTGTGATCTGAGTGTTTGTGTCTTTATAGGAGGGTGTGTGATCTGAGTCTGTATCTTCATAGGAGGGTGTGTGATCTGAGTGCATGTGTCTTTATAGGAGGGTGTGTGATTTGAGTGTGTGTCTTCATAGGAGGGTGTGTGATCTGACTGTGTTTTTTTAGTGGGGTGTGTGATCTGAGTGTGTCGTTATAGAAGAGTGTGTGATCTGAGTGCATGTGTCTTAACAAGAGGTAAAGTGAGTGTATGTGCTTTCATAGGAGGGTGTGTGATCTGAGTGTGTGTGTCTTTATAGAAGGGTGTGTGATCTGAGTTTGCCGTTACAGGAGGGTGTGTGATGAGAGTGTATGTGTCTTTATAGTTGGGTTGGTAAAGTGAGTGTATGTGCTTCATAGGAGGGTGTGTGAACTGAGGGGAAGGCCGTCTAAAGTATGGGTGAACGAGTGGGTGGATCATTTATAATCCAGTCATGTGAATGTTGATGAGAAGGGTGTATTTAAGCTTATCCAGTACTGACAGTAATCCAACAGTTATAGCGCGACGGTTGAAATTAAGATACTAATCTATTTGGGAATTCACTTCCTTCAGTCTGTGCCTGTTTATGGTGGAGAGTTTTCACAGTTCTTTTGCGCCTTCAGGTAACGCATGCAGCGACACATCCCCCAAAACTTTACAATAAGAAAACAACGGTTATGTAACTCTTGTGAAAAATTGATTGAAACGAATTAGTGTAATGATTGGATGCAGTCACACCGCCGCCCTACTGGGGAAGTGAAGGGAGAGGGGTGGGTCAGTTAGACCCCTGACCTACTGGGGAGGTGAAGGGGAGAGGGGTGGGTCAGTCAGACCCCTGCCCTACTGGGGAGGAGGAGGGGAGGAGTGGGGTGGGTCGGTCAGACCCCTGCCCTACTGGGAAGGTGGAGGGGAGGAGAGGCCAGGTTCCGTGCAGCGTAATCACCAGCAGGTCAACTCGGGTCAACTTGCAAAACTCGCGTGGCAACTGTGAGTCTTGGACCGAAATGAGGTTATTGGACCACAACAGCAGCTGTGGTGGCTATTGAATGAGATGAAGTTGTAGTGCCTGTTGGAGTACCAGCAGCTGTAGTGGTTGTTGGAGTAGAAGCAGTTGTAGTGCCTGCTGGAGTGACAGCAGCTGCAGTGGCTGTTGGAGCACAGTAGGTGTAGTGGCTGCTGGAGCACGTCCGGTGTATTGAGCAACAGCTTTTGCGATGGCTGTTGGAGTAACAACAGATGTCGTGGCTACTGGAGTAACTGTTTGGCTGTTGGAGCAGAGTAGACGCAGTGACTGTTGGAGCACAGCAAGAATAGGGACTGTTGGAGCACAGGAGGTATAGTGGCTTTTAGGGTAATAGTAGCTGCGATGGCTGTTGGAACACAACTGGTGTATTTGCTGTTAAAGCACGGTAGGTATAGTGGCTGTTGGAGTAACAGCAGCCGCGGTAGCTGCTTTAGCACAGCAGGTGTATCAGCTGTTGGAGGACAACAGGTGAGGTGGTTGTTGGAGAATAGCAGGTATAATGACTATTGGAGCACAGCAGCTGTAGTGACTGTAAAAGCACAGCATGTATTGTGGCTGTTGGAGTACAGCAGATGTATTGCCTGTTGGAGCACAGCTCGTGTGGAGGTTGTTGGAGCACAGCAAGTGTAGTGGCTGATGGAGCGCGGCAGATATGGCGGCTGTTGGAGCAAAGCATGTGTGATGACTACTGGAGTACAGCATGTGTGTTAGTTGATGGAGACAACAGGTAAGTTGGTTGTTGGAGTACAGCAGTGTGGGGTCTAGTGGTGCACAGCAGGCGTGGTGGGTATTGGTGTATAGCAGGTTTGTTGGCTGTTAGAGGAGCAGCAACTACTGGCTGGCAAGCTGGGCCGTACCCAAGCCGGGGGAGGGGAAGGGATGATATACGACTCTTTCGGCCTTGGGAAAACATGAATAGATTTCAAACACAGTAACATAAGCTCTTGAGCATGGCAGTTTCACCTTTCGAGCAGAAAGGCTTAATGGCATGAGCGCGGTGGTCTAACATAAACGCGACAGCTCATCGTTTTGATCGCGAGGTCTTTAAACATCATTTGCAAGAGCGGCATAACTCCTGATCCTGAGGGCTTTAACACCATAGGCAAGACGGCTGAACGTTTTGAGCACAAGAGTTGAACGTCTTGGGCTCGAAAGTTTAACATCCTGAGCAAGAAGGGTTAACATTTTGGGTCATAAGAAGGCTTAATGTTTTGAACACGATGGCTTGACTAACACGGAACACAGAAGCTTAGCCTCTGAAGCGCTCTGGCTTTATATGTCTTGAGGATGAGGGTTTAACCTCTTAAGCACGACGGCTTGACCTCTTTAAACGACAACCTTATTTCCTATGCGGTACGATGGCTTAGCCTGTTTGATGCCGGAAGCTCTATGGAAGAATTTCTGTAACAACGAATAGATGCGATGAATTCCATGACTACAATCCTCTAGATATGGGGAATTCCGTAACTTAACCCTATAAATACGAGGATTTACCTGGCTTAATACCTTAAATACAAGGATCTCAATGACCTAACCTTGAAATTACTATGATTCCATGGCTTAACTCATGAATACGATGATTTCCATTACAGTCCCCTAATAGCACGATTTCTTTGATTTTATCCGCAAGTACGATGAGTACCGTGGCTTAACACCTTGAATACTGTTTTACATAACAGAACTGCCGAAATAAAGTAATTCTTTATAACATAATGCCAGAATACAGATAAGCTATTATTCATAGATCAGTTTTGATAAAGCTGACCAGGGTGTGCTGAAAAAGTTTGGACTTATGAAGATAATGAGAGAAGAAAAACTAACAAAAAAGGTTAAATACGGCAGAAGTAGAGAGAGAGAGAGAGAGAGAGAGAGAGAGAGAGAGAGAGAGAGAGAGAGAGAGAGAGAGAGAGAGAGAGAGAGAGAGAGAGAGAGAGAGAGAGAGAGAGAGAGAGAGAGAGAGAGAGAGAGAGAGAGAGAGAGAGAGCATCTCTAACAACTTTTGTCATTCTACCTTCCCTTCACTTTTACGTTCTGACGTTACTATAGCTGTCTCTCCCGTAGACAAAACTCTCTTTGGTTCCCTTTTCTCCTCTAACTTGGATGATTCTAACATTTCTTCACGCCCTGTAGCTCCTCTAGCTAATCCTGTGTTTCTTCCTTTAGTCTCTTCTCGGACTGTCCGAAAAGCGCTTCTTTCTCTGGACATAAGCAAGGCATCCATCCCAGTGTACTGAAAGATTGTGCCTCTGAACTTGCATCTGTACTTGCTCGTCTGTTCCGTTTCTGTTTAAAAACCAAAACTTTTCCTTCTCCTTGGAAGCAGGCATTGATATGTCCCATCCTTAAGAAGGGTGACTGTTCTGACCCATCTAACTATCGCCCTATTGCTTTGATATCTACCATTTCCAAAGTCTCTGAATCCCTCCTCATCTCCCATATCCTTAAATAACATAATCACATTCTTCTCTCTGATCGCCAGTATGGATTCCTACGGCGAGATCTACTGATGATATTCTTTCCTATCCTACTAATTCTGGTCATCATCCCTGAAAGGTTTTTGGGAGTCATGTGTAATTGCCCTTGGCATATCTAAGGCTTTTGACGGTATGGCTCAGGGTCTCATCTGTAAGCTCCCCTCTTTTTGCTTTCCTCCTTCACTTTGCTTCTTCGTATCTAGCTTCCTTTCTGGCCGATCTCTCTCTGTCGTTATTGATGGATCATCCTCCCCCTTTTCTCCATCAAGAGCGGTGTTCCTCAAGGTTTTTCCTATCTTCTGCACTTTCTTTTCTTTTCTTTCAACGATTTCTTCTCCACAAATAATCCAAAGCACTCAAATGCTGACGACTCAGCACTGTATTCATCCACATCCTTCAATTCTGCTCCCTCTTCTCTCACTCGATCTGCAGCTCGTCTTGACACAGCTTCCTCAATAAACGGGATATCTCAGTGAGTTAGTCAAAATCTTTCTGGGTTTAATGTCTCCAAGACCCAATTTCTACCTATCTCTCAATCGAAAACTCTTCACAACTCTTATCTCTCTTCTGACGTTCTGTAATCCCACCTCTTGTTTCAATGAATATTCTTGATACCATTGTAACATCCACTCTTTCTTAGAAGCCCCACATTACAGAAATGGCTAAGTCTGCCTCTAAGAAACTGGGTGTCCTGTTTAGATGTCGAAACTTCTTTTCCTCTGAACAATTGCTCCGTTTATACAAAATATTAGTTCGTCCTTGTATGGAGCACTGCACTCACATTCAGGGTGGTTCTAGCTCTGCATCCTTACTTGACAAGGATGAGTTGAAAGCGGTCCGACTTATAAGCTGTCCCAGGCTAACTTTCAAACTTGTCCCCCTTCCCCTACGTCGCAATGTTGGTTATCTTTCCTTCTTCTGTAATCATTAGTGTGGTTTTTACCCCCGAGAGCTGGCTGCTTGTATGCCCACACCACTAGGTAGTCCACGCAATGCTCGGCAAGCTGTTGCGTCACGTGATTATTGTGTGGCCATCAACAACTCAAGAGTGGGCCGTTTCGATACCTGCTTCTTTACATGTCTAAGCTGCGGAACTCTCTACCTTCTCATGTCTTTCCCAAAAACTATTGCCTGGCACATTTCAAAAGACTGTTTTTTCACTTTCTCCAGAATTCGTAAATACTTTTCCTTGTCTTTTATTTTTCCGTAACATAATTTTCTTTATATTTCAGTTAATTGCCGGCCATGACGTAGACTTTGGTCCGTAACTTGTGCATTCAACATAAAATTTTTTTTCGTAATGCTGTCTCGCTAACACGAGAGAATGGAGTGTGGTAAAGCGGCTGAAGTGGATGTGATTACTGATGAATTCCAGAAAGAAGCAAGTGAGTGTTGTGGACTGGTTGGTTAGGATTTTCAATGTATATATAACTAAAGGGTGGGGAGCCTCAGGATTGGCGAAATACCTGTAAATTGCTACTGCACAGAGGCAAGTAGGACGACAAAGAAAATTCGCTTTACGACGGCTGACTTTACCTGGTAAGTTGTATACAGGCAGAACGGTGATTGAAAGGGTGGTGGCATCCACAGAGAATAAGATTAGGGACCCTAGGAAAGACTGTGGCTTTAAGAGTTTCACAGGATGTGTGGATCAGGGGCTTGCTTTAATGATTTTGCGTAAGAAATATCTAGAGAAACATTAAAGCATTTAGGTCTGGAGAAAGTGTACGAATGGGTTGGTAAAGTTGCTTTGTGAAAGATGTTACGAATACATGGGTGGGAGGAAAGCGACCAGAAGTAGGGAAGAATAGGTGAATGGTTCTAGGTGAAGGTGGGTCTACATGAGAGGTACGTTATGTCACCATGGCTGTTTAACCTGTTTGCAAATGGGGTGTTTAGAGAGGTGACTGTGAAGGTCTTAGAGAAAGGGACAGGTCAGCTGTTGGTGGGGAAGTTCTGAGGTACGTCAGCTGCTGTTTGCTTATGACATGGATATGGTGCCAGACTCGAGTACGAGAATGTAGAAGCTGGTTTCTAAGTTTAGGAGAGTGTTTGAAGGGAGACCATTTAGAGTTAAGGTTAATAAAAGCATGGTTGTTAAGTTTAACAATGGAGTGTGAGCTTCAGTGAGGGGAATTGAAGAAGTGGAATGTTTTAGATACCTGTGAGTGGATACGGCAGCAGACGGAACCATTGGAGTTAAATCTAACCACAGTGTGAATAATGGGACTAAGGTCCTGGGCGCATTAACGCGTGTGTAAAAAGAGGATCCACTGCCTCTTTAGGCAAAGATGGGTATGTTTGATGGTATAGTTGCCCGACGATGTTGTACGGATGCGAAGTGTGGTCTCTAAATTTTAAGATACGGAAAGTGATGGATGCGTTAAAAATCATCACACCAATCACCAATCACCAATCACCACTACCTTCACCTTCACAATTTCCGCTACCCTCATCACCGCTACCACCTATACAGCTACCACCATCTCCAACAGTACCATAACCTCTACCTCTGCCAGTTGTCTCACCACCTACCACAACCATCACATCGACCGCCAGAAGCAATGCAAGCAACTCCTGCCCCACCATTACCACCACCACCATTGCTACCACCATCATATCATTACCACCACTGCTGTCACTACTACCACTACCAAAACCATCATAACCACCACCACCACCACCACCATCAGGGCAAGAAAGCAACATCACCTGCCCCACCACTACCACCACCATAATCAGCCCGACCACTACCACAATCATCAATCTACCACCTCTACTTGCCCCACCACTACCACCACCACAATCATCATAACCACTACCACCATCACTGCAAGCAACACCTCCCCTACACTATCACCATTACAGTTGTTACCATTATCACCTACCCAGCGACTACCATCGTTACCACTACTACCACAACCATCATGACCACCACTACCATCACCGCCATCACTGCAAGAAAGCAACACCTCCCCCACCACTACCACCACCACCGCTACCATCACCAATTACCACACCTCCCATCATAACCACCAACACCACCATCACCATCACTGACAACAACAAAAAGCACCTGCCCCACCACTATCACCACCACAATCACCACGACCACTACCACAACCACTATCACTACCACCTCTACCTGCCCCACCACTATCACCACCACAATCACCACGACCACTACCACAACCACTATCACTACCACCTCTACCTGACCCACCACTACCACTATCATAACCATCATAACCACCAACACCATCACTGCAAGCAACACCTTCCCCCCACTATCATCACCACTACAATTGTCACCATTATCACTACCCTCACTACCTACCCCATGACTACCATTATCACCACCACTACCACACCTTCATTAGCATCACTACCATCACTGTGAGCAGCACCTGCCAACCAACACCACCACCATCGTCACTACCACCAAACCTGCATCACCACTGCTATCACCACGATCACAACCACAACTACCTACCCCACCACTACTAAAACCATCATAACCATTGCCACCATCACTACCAGCAACAAACAACACCTGCCCCACCGCATCCACCACCACCTGCCTCACCACTACTCACCCCATCACTACCACCACTATTACAACCATCATAACCTCCACCACCATCACTACAAGTGATGACCTGCCTCACTCGAGACACGGGAAAGGCTAGGCCGTGACTCCCTTGAAGTCGTTGTACATCATCATCATCATCATCATCATCATCATCAGACACTGCTGTACAAAGCTCTCATATACAAATTATGGCCTTCAGGCGGACATAACCAACCGAGGTCATGGCGCACGGATTAGGATGTCACCTGTGTCCGAATCCTTCACTAGGAACACCTAGCATCTTCATCCATTTCTGTTACTAACCTTCCCTTTATGATCGTATGTTCCACATCCTTTTTGAGCAGACTTTATGTAGATTCCTTGTGTGCTGTCAATACTTTCACCCAAGATTAGGTTGGCAGTGTGTCAACTGAAGCCTTATTTGTTTGTTTCGAACGCGTGAGGTAATGCGAGCCGGTGTTTTGTTATGGTAAACAAGTGATTCAAATTAGGCTCTAGACTCGTTTACGAGAGAGCCCACTGCTCGCTGTACATTTCCCGCGTAAATAACGAGTTCTTCAGCAATTATTCATATTCTAACCTCTTTCCCTTTTTTTCTTCGCTTTTTGGGATCGCTTAAGAGAGGTACAGCAATTCTTAACGGTCTGGTGAGAGGCGCCGACGGGGGTGAAGGTGGTGCGCTCTGTGGGAAGCTGGGGTCTGGGGAGATCTGCCGCTGATAATGAGGGGAAAATTCTGTACAATGTGTGCAGGTGTTGGACTTGCGTGCATGGAGAAGTATACTTTGCATACATTTATACGCGAACACATGCACGTCTCGAAGCCCTTGATGCACGCACGCATGCCTGAACACACACAGACACACACACACACACACACACACACATGCATATGGATGTGTATACATAAATATATACGAATTTAAGAGATGGGGCAACATGAGTGCAAAACTCTCTCCCCGTAGCACAGAAATGATAATCACAGATAGTTAACTGAAAACACAGGTTGTGAGTGACAGGCGACTTAGGAAGATCTACTTAGAGAAATGTTATTACCCCCAGATTGGTGTGAAGCCAATCTGGCTTGAAAGCGATGTCTGGCAGGCATTCTAGTTGCTTACTTGGCGGTCAAAGAGCGCCACAGTAATCGCCTGTTGTCAACTTGTCTGTTGCGCCGACATTCAAATTAGATTTAACTCTTCATTCCGTAATAAGGTAAGGAATGGGATCCTAGTGCTGTTATTAGATACCCCTGTGCAACGTTACCAGATGAGTGTGGTAGGTGTCAGAATTACTTGTACACTAATCATATAGAATATATACAGCACATACAATAGAAGATACACAGCTTTGCATATAAACAATATATACATAACATATATAAAATGGCTGTCTACAGTTTCCCGAAAGATGGAGATATCTTCATAAAGGTTAATGTGGGGAGTAGCATAAGGTCTCCAGTGGAGTGGTAGTCCAGTAGGAGTCATGCAAGCGTAGTATGGACACCTCAAGAGGTAGTGGGCAAAGCTATGGCTGTTTGGTCTTTCACTTAATGTACAGCTACATCTGTTGGGAGAGGTGGGGGGATGCCAGCCACCCAAGCGATCTCGCATCACTCGTCCTCGACCCTTTTCTCTAGACATTTGGAAGAGCAAAATGTCTGGTTAGTATCATACCAGGTGGGTGCAGCGTCAGGAGGGATGGCTGGCTTCCGAGCTTCTTTCTATTTGCGGCGGATCTGGGCCCTAAGGTGAGCAAGGGTTCGAGAGACTACGAAATCAGGTATAGATTTAGTAGGATCCACTCTTGGCAAGGCCATCCGCAATCTCGTTCCTCATTATATCTATATGATTGGATATCCATAGGAAGGTCACTTCCGGGCCGCCTCTAGAAGTGACGAAGTCATTTTTCGTATTTGAAAGATGAGGTCCTTATTCACTCCTATTTCAGAGGTAGTTTTATGGAAGACCTGGAATCATAAACAAAGGGTGAGGTCCACTGGCTTCTTCCTCAGCAAGAACAGCAGCATAAACAGCTATAAGGTAGGCCTTGGTAGAAGGTTCTCTGTCAGATATTCTGAGAGCGACTTTGAAAGGCAAGTATAGACACCAGATCCACCCCTGCCGATAGAGGGATCAATGCAACTATCAGTGGAGATGAAGTCTCTGACAGGGGACTACTGGGCTATCTGGGAGAGATGGTGGAGGCGGAGATAAGTAAGGATCATGTGAGATTTCGTAGGCTCTCCGTCACGTACAAAACACTTCAGGTTGAATATTCAGCTAGGGAGGAGTCGGGCCAGCAGAATCGGAAAGGCGGTCGTATTCCTGCAGGTGTCTGATGAGTGATCCTCTCCACTGTCATTTGTTGAAGGACGATTACGAAGAACAGGAGCAAGGGTGATTTGGACAGTCACCTAGCGGGTCTCGTTATATGGCTACAGCAGTTTTAAAGTTGAGCTCCCGTACACTCTCAAGTTAAGGTTCTGGACAATGTTCGACACACAGAAATATTGACGACTCCATTGTGGGGCTACAAGAATGAGACAGGCAGCTATCCACTGGATAACCTCAAGATGGTTCTTAGCAGTCTGACTGATATTGACGAGGGCGGAGGCAGCACATTCGACAAGGTAACAAACAAAGATTTGTCCGTGATAATTACGTCAGTAGTGGTATCACTGAGGGAACCCCTGGATTTGGTGAAGATGGGTGTAAGGCGCCGAAAGGAGGTGTCTCAAAGATGGCGTACTTCAGTGTTCTGAAATCGTATGTGGGTATCACATACCCTTAGATATATAATCTGATTGACTCGTTCCAATGATGTTTCTGATAAGAAAAGTAGGAGAGGAAGGACGCGACTGTGCCAAATGACATTAGTTTTCCTTGTGGACAGGATGAGACCAAATAAGACACATCCTCTAGACACTATTTCTAGAGCTACCTGCATACTGGCTCAACCAGGGGCTCGGATGAAGCTGCCATCAGCATAACCTAAGCGGACAACACATGTTGGCATTGGAAGAGATTCAATAAAGTTCATTACGGTGTTGATTAGGGTGGGACTTAGGACTCCACCTTAGGGGGTGCCAAGGTCTATTTCATGAAATGGGATGCAGTCCAGTGAGGTAAGAAGACCATCTTGGCGTATCGGTTATCGTTGCTGATCATGAATCCACCCCCCCCCCCCCAGCCGCGCCAAAGCCACCGCCGTGTCATGTGTCACCAGTAAATTAAGTGCACTTGTTCCTCTGCTGCACGCCGCCACGCCACCTGTCATCTTTACCATTCCCGATTCCGCTGAACTTCTCGCTCTCCGCGTTGCTGTCAACTCTCTGATGTCTCGCTACACTTCACTTGCAGCCAATCCTGATGCCATCGAAACCCTCATTGATGTTCCGGGAAGTAGGTACACCATTACCGAGAACACTCTCGCCTCTCTTGTGGAAACTCACGAGGTTCATCACCATCTTAACCGAAAAACTAGACGCTCTTGCCTCTCGTCTTGAGTACCAGTGATCTTCCGGCCCCTTCTCATGTGGCACACCGCAAAGTGAAGCCCGTGACGCCTTTTTCGCACATGGCTCTCGTAAGGGTAAACGTTAAGTTCAATAACCTGATACCGCCACACATTATCTCCTGGAATGCCTGTGGAATCAGAAACGATACGACACTCGTTGCACTGAAAGGTTGGTCTATCAGCATCTTCCAGATGTTACCATCATCAGGAAACCTCTGCTGGCCGGCCTCGATATCAATGAAAAGCTTCCCTGCTCACTGGCTGCATTCCCTATGTCCATTTTGTTAGGAATGGCCTCATCAGCTACGTCCCCTCCTCCGAACCACACCAGCTTCTTCACTGCTTTGAGGATACCACACCATCTTTGCCCTGAGGATGGCGATGTGACCCTCCAACATTTTGCGGTAGCATTGGGTGACGGCAAGATCCGTCTACATAACGTCTACTCCTCCCATGTCAGGAAAAATCTCTCTGTCCTCTTTACTCCCACGATCCTTGGTAAGATCTAAATAGGTGATCTCAGCGCTCGACATCTGGAACTTGGGGACTTCTCTCCTCATCCAATTCAAAATAGACATCTTCCTGAGTACTTCCGCCGTTTTCAACTTTCCCACTGGGGTACTGATGATGCCACTCACATCCTTACATCTAGACTAGATGCATCTCACGTAAGATCCTCATTTATCCCTACCCGCTTTTCCGACCACGTCACAAAGCCTCCACTACTCACCCCCAGCGGGACCTCCTCCTGTCTCCAGTCGTTGCTGCTTTACCATTGCTCCCAGTTACTGTCCTTCCCACATCTCACACATGACCAACCTTCTCACATTCAACTTAAAGTTTCCAGAGAAGTGAACTCCACACACGAATTCCACTTATACTGCATTTCTCGGGCACACATCAAACGTTACCCTAATGTCTATGACTGTGCCATACATGAACGTATTCTCCATGCGAAGAAGACGATAAAGGAAGGTATTTCGTTCCAAGAGGATCCGACCCTTGACCGTCTCCAACAATACCAGTCGATCGGGGATGATCTATTGCCATCCAGCAATGTGTTCGGACTTAATCCTGTTGTAGCCTCACAGACTGTATGAACCTTCGAACGAGCGTTGGCGCCATGTGGCACCTTATCAACTAGGTGGTAAGGAAAAGTCCCCCTCTGCCCTTCACTACAACGCAGCAGAGTACACGCAAGACCTCATCGGAACCTGCTTTGAACAATCCTAAGTCTGTAATTTCCATGAGCACATTCAAGAGCCCCTTTCCTCCTAATAAAATCTCCGCACTCTCCGACTCATAGCGGCGTTCTGAAGGTCACAGAAGAGGATGAGGTGGAGATAACCGAGGGGGAACTGCGTCGTGCTCTCATCCAGAGGAATGCAACAGCCCCCGGTGACGATGGTGTCATCTACCCAGTTCTCGATCTGCTCCTGGAAGTCCCCAGCAACCACCGCCTCCTGCTCTACAGTATCTATTTCCACAAGAGGTATGTGTCTAATGACTGGACTTTCAGCACAATAGTGTCTATTCCAAAATTTGGCATTGACAAATTTAGACATATTTCCCCCACTTCCTGCCTCAGCAAGGTGATTGAACACATTCTTGTTGCCCGTTTCGTGTTACAGCTGGAGAAAATGCTCTCACCAAGACTGTATAGTTTCCTACCACAACAAGCACCTACCACTGTCTCATGGAACTGTATAGTGCCTCTACCCTACGAGCATCGTAGCCTTTATCAACCTTAAAAGCCCCTATGATGTTGCGAACGGACATATCAGCCTCGATCATCTGGTAGACCGGAGTCAAAGGTAATCTCTTGCGATAGATCGGAGATACCTACAGAAAACAACGTCCCTTGTCCTTTTTAAATGAGCCTACAACTCCACTAAGTACTTCGAAAATGGTATTCTACAGGGTGGTGTTCTCAGCCCCTTTCTTTTTAATGTCCTTATGCACCGCCTACTTTCATCCCTGATCTCCCCGGTACCACAGTCCCTTGATGATATCTTTCACACTGATTCACCGAATGACCAACAATGCCTCCTTATCTCATTCTCTATGACGTTCGCAGCTTGAGGTTTCATCCTCTTCCCAGACAAAGGTAAGAGCTCTCCGCGCTACCCGGAGACGATCCCAGAACACACATTGTGTATGTAGCACCTCTACCTGGGTGCAACTGAACAAGTTGTCGGTCATCGCATCATCCATGACCTCTTAGATCGACTATAACAGCGACTAACTTCCCCCGTGGGTCACCAAAAATGCCGCCGGGATATCTATCCCCGCAGCCAGAACTATTTACATTCTGTTTCTCTGAAATGTTGTCGAGGGCCTCTCCCTTATTCTATGTTAGCTCCCAACAAAATTCATAGATCCCGTTTCGAAACAAAGTCATGAGATTCATCCTGGGCTGTCCACCAGAATACTTAACATGCAAACTGATCTCAATCTTCCTCCCTTTTTTTGAGAGAACATAAGTTAGCGTCTACTACTTCAGCGTCAGTTGTCTCCAATTCCCTACCTTGCCTCCCCCCCATTATTCTCGTGTTATCACAACATCCTTAACCCACATTCACCTCAGGACCTTCTTGGCGGTCTCACCCTCATTAGAGTAGTCTATTCTATACTTCAAAGCCTCGATACTGATATGCTGGTAGCAGAGGTTGATCACGGTCCTCCACCTTAGAGGATGCCCTGTCCAGCAGTCTTCTTTACTCACATCTCTACGGTGAATCCACCTCTCCTTCAGAGATAAGCAGCCCTAGAGACCATACACAGAGTCTCTTTATCAACCTCTGCCCTACTTTACACCATCTATACACAGACGCTTCCCAAAAGAAGACGGGAGAGCCGGGGGTGCCCGCTTCCCACTCAACTTGGACCCGCCAGCAGGAGGTTGAATCGGCCGTAGACTTTCCATCTGGTCAAGTTCTACCCATGGTTGATTGCATGGACTCATAGACGCTGTTGATCTCCTCATTCAGAGGGGACAAAATAATGTGATCATAGCTTTTTCTTAAACTGCCCGTCAAGCCCACTCCTCTAAGCCGCTGCCTCCCCTTAATTCGGCGTATGATACGTATGTTAGCTTTAGCTCTTGAGGATTTTCTTAGATTTCACTTCATTTCGGGATAACAAACAGTGACACTGTTGAACCTCTGACTAAGAATGCTTGTGGCTGACCTTCCCTGACGCTGGGACTACACCCTACCTACTCTCTTACTGAAAGATGGTACGTTTAGCTGCTTTTCTTCCTACAACCCATAGCAGGGATAATGAACATCCAACACTGTCATCAATTTCTACCATAACCATGCAAATATCGTCGACGTGTACATGTGGTCCACGGACAAAATGCTGTCTCTGCCCGCATTCGGTTAACATTACAGACTTATCTGGAAAGTCTCTTAGGCAGGGGATGACCCGCACCTCTCTTCCCGAAAACTCTGAAATCTTCCTGATGCTGACACCTTTCAACGCTATTTTATCGACTGTCCCACTGCCAGAGACCTCCTACCACATGGAAAGTCACTCATTGCTATATGTCACTATCCTCTCACTCCCAAACCGAGGTTCATTACCTAAAGGATTTCAACGGTCACCATAGGGAATGGTTGAATTCCTCCTATACCGATGGTTGAGGGACTGGGGCCCCTCGCGTTCTCCGTTCTCAATGATTGAAAGCAAATTATCACCCACCCTGCCCATATTCCTGACCGTTGTGACCAGTCTTCTAATATTCTGGATCTGTTTTCATCTCTAATCCGTTGCGCTGTAGCTACACAATCTCGTCCCCAGTTAGTTATTCTGACCACACTCTCTTAAATGTACCTATCAAACGGCACCTCCCCCTTCAGCAGCCCCTTCTAAGCGTATATACTGGCTCCTGAACAAAGCTGATCAGAACAACTTACGTAACTTCTTTTTTGGCTTTCCTTGGGTACGTTACTTTCTCTTATACGGTGATGCTTCTGTCTCAGTTAAACACACAATAGAGGTTATTGTTGCCGGAATGGAAGCATTTATCTCTTCTTCCTCCAAGACGACATCTCCCAATCCATGGTTCACCCGTTCCTGTTTTTAGACTATCCAGGAAGGGTTCAGGCATAAAAGGCTTGGAATAACTCTCTATCCTCCGACTACCATTCAACATTTATCACTGCCTGTAATCATTACAAGTGCATTATCCGTGAGGCAGACCGATACTTTATTCAAAAGAAAGTGCGATTGCCTTCCCTCGTCATCCACTGATAGATCTCTCTGGTCTTTAGCTAAGGGCATCGCTAACAATCTCTGTCGCTCTACCTTTCCTTTACTTTTCCGTTCCGACGGTACCACAGCTACTTCTCCCGTGGACAAAGAAACTCTGGTTTTCGTTTTTCCTCTAACTCTATCTTCGACGAGTCTGACATTTCTTAATCCCTTCATGCTCCTCTTACTAATTCCATGCCTTTCCCAGTAATTTCTTTCTGAAATGTTCGAAAAGTGCTTCTCTCTCTGGACACAAGCAAGGCTTATCGACCTGATGTCATCCATCCCTGTGTACTGAAAGATTGTGCCTCTGAACTTGCACCTGTACTTGCTCGTCTGTTCCGTTTCTGTTTGAAAACCAAAATTTTTGTTCTTGAAAGTATTCGTTGGTATATCCTATGGGCGACCGTTCGAACCCTTCTATCGTCCTAATGCGTTGACATGTACCATTTACAAAGTCTTTGAATCCCTCCTCAACTTCCATATCCTTAGACATCTTGAATTTTAGTTTCCTCTCTGATCACCAGTATGGCTTCCGTAATGCAAGACCCACTGTTGATATTCTTTCCTATCTTACTAATGTCTGGTCATCATGCCTGAGAAATTTCTTGGGATTCTTTGTAATTGCCCTTGACATATCCAAAGCTTTTGACAAGGTGTGGCACTGGGGTCTCATCGCTAACCTTCCCTCTTTTGGCTTCCCTCCCTCACTTTGCATTCGCTATTGCTGGTCTAGTCCGTAGTCGTTGATGGATCAGTCTCTTCCCCTTTCTTCATTAACAATGACGTCACTCAAGGCTCTATCCTGTCTCTTACACATTTTCTCCTTATCAACGATTTCCTTTCTTCCACAAACAACCAAATGCACTCATAACCTGACGACTCTACACTGCATCACTCAACATCCTTCAGTTCTGCTCCATCCCTCACTCGATCTTCATCTCGTCTTGAAACGACCTCCAAAACAACTCATACCTGGACAAGATATCTCAACAGGGTAGACGAAAACCCAGTTTTTGTCCACCACTCTATCAAAAATTCATTGTCACAACTTTCCTCTCTCCTTCGAGAATTCTGTAATTCCATTTCTTACCTCACTGAACATACTTGGTATTTCTGCAACATCCATAAGTCTATCTTGGAAATCACACATTACAGAAATAAGTAAGTCTGCCTATAAGAAACTGGGAATCCTGTTAAGATGTCGAAATTTCTTGTCATTCGTACAGTTGCTCCGTTTATACAAGGAATTGATTAGTTTTTGTGTGAAGTGCTGCTTTCGTATTTGGGATGGTTGTAGCTCTATATCCATACTTGACAGAGTTGAATCGAAAGCGATCCGACTTATAAACTCTCCCAGGCTAACTTCAAAATTTGACCCACTTGCCCGATGCCGAAATGTCGGTTCACTTTTCCTCTTTTCTAGGCATTATACTTTTAATTTTTGCTTGCGAGAACTGGCTGCCTGTGTCACTCCACCACTAGCTAGATCACGCTGTACTTGGTAAGCTGCCGTCCGCGTCACATGTTTACTGTGTGATCGTTGGCAACTCATTTTGATAACTGTTGTTTACCTACACCTCAAAGCTCTGGAACTCTCTACCCTTTCATGCCTTTCCCAATACCTATGACGTGGTACATTCTAAGAGAGTTTTTTTCACTTCCTCCAAAGTTCGCAAATACTTTCCCTTGTCTCCACTTCTTTCATTTTATTAATCTCTCTGTACTTCAATTCAGGCAGGGCCTTAACTTTGACTTTTGTCCGTGACTGGAGCCTTGAAAGTAAAAGAAAACTGTTTGTTCACCACAATCTAGACGTAATTCTTGTACGCTACCCACGTTTTGGCGAGTGCTAAGTCCCATTGTCCTGAGCCTAACTTTAACGTCCTGCCAGACACGAGTGCTCATGCACTTATCGTTTGGCCACATGGTCTTGTCATTACGCTTGTCGCCTACTGGGGCGTAATGAATGAATTAAGTTATTATGATGATTATCATGCTGACCTTGACGCAGTCATGGGCCGATCAAGATCAAGTACGCATAGGCTCGAACCATGGCCGCTGGGTACATGGTTTAGGCTAGGGCGAAGGGGAAAGTGAGAGACAAAGAAAAAGTGTGGAAATATATGTTGGCATTCATAGAGAAAAAAAAGTGAGGCTACAACAGTTGGAGGAAGAGATAAAGAAATGGGGAATCGAATCAGAAATCATACAAAAGTGTTCACACAGGAGAAAAGGATATTAGGGAACTGGAAAATATGTGATTAGAAAATAACAAAATTATTTCTATGAGAAAGACAATATGAATACAATTTGAGAAGGGAAGTCCCGCTGCATGAAATATATGAGAAGATAAATCCTGGATGTCACTGGGATAGAACAACCCAAGGAAATGCCCATAACGCAGAGATGAAAGACCGCTGGAAAATAGGAGCCAGATAACAGGAGCAAACACAGAGAATCTTGACTGATATAGAGGAACAGAGAGGGGACACTGAAACGTTAGTGTATGGAAGATGATTAAGAGAGGCTTTGGCGAGAGAGACAGAGTATTCATTATCTTTGACATTCGGCGCAAAAGAGAGATCTTAGTAACAACTAGAGGCATGGGAGACAATGAGTCAACACTGAAGGACTTAACTGGCAGTTGGGTAGTCCCAATATTAACATCATCATTGGAGGAAGAGGTTAATCAAATGTAAGTCGTTGATGATTTTTGGAGTGGATGGAAACCATATTCTAATAGAAATTTCTAAGGTGGAGAAGGAGGAGATTATGATCCAAAGACAACTAGAAGCTACAAACATGCCAAATGCAATTTTGGCGATAACCAGTAATGACTGCGTTCAGTATGTGAATACGAATCCAGGCTAAGAAATTTGTAAAAGGGAGGACTTCAATGGGGTATTCATCAAGGCCACAGACAAAAGGGAGGAAGAGAGGGACGTAAAGAATACAGCAGAAAAAAGAAAATAAGCAGAAGACATCAAAAGAGACTGAGGATCAGAACATCCTCCTCAGTTCCTTGAAAAAATCGAGGAGTGCTAAGTAGTTAGATTGAAGGAAATGTAAGAACATGCAGATGAGTCATAGTAGATAGAAGTGAAAAAAATGGAATTCAAGGGCAATATTAAGGAAAAATAAACACGACTTATTTTTCCTTTTCTTTGGGGGGGGGGTGATTACCTATGAAAGTGACAAGTTCTAACCTAATCTGTGTAGAGTGGTACAGAATAGGAAAAAGAGAAAGAAAAGACAGAGGAAGAAGAGGACAATCCATTTTAATAAGGGACAGCCTTATGTTTCTGGGAATATTGGTATATGGCCTCAGAATGTAAAAAATGTGAAGGGTAACTGTTGAAAAGAATGCATTGGGATGCTGTTGATACATAATACTCAAAAGAATTCTAACGACCCAAAACAAATACACAGAGATGAGAATAAAGGAACAACCAGGATGGTACATGAAACAATGAGAAAAGCAATCTTTACAAGTAGTGAAGTTCAAATATTGGGGATTTCTCTTGTAAAGAAGTAGAATGGGTCAGTCTAGATTCTCATAGAGAAAGATGTTCATGGACACGGAAGTTCTCAGATGTTATTGAGAAAAATATCATTCATCAGCGTGTCACTGAGCACACTAGAAGTAGAGGGTCCGATGCATAATAAGTGCTAGATCTTATCTTTTCCCATATCACCGAGGATTTTGAGAATAACTTATGTGAAAAACTGTTTGAAAGAGTGTTCAGGTAATGGCTGAGGATGATCAATGATGCAGTAAATGTGGACATAAAAAGATGCGAGAGGAAACAAGACTCAAAGAGGAATTATGATCTTTTAAATTACACAGAAATAGATTCTCTAGAAATATGAATTGGGAAACGGAGCTCTGTAACTGTGATCACTGTTATGGATAGTTCCGCGAAATTAACAATGGTTGGAGAATGGACATACTTAGCTGCAAATACAGAAATATGTGCCATGTTGAAAAAAATATGAAGCGAAACAGATTACAAATGTATTTTGGATGTGATAAAGCCAAATATTATCATAGAGATGTCATGGCAGAAGATAATCCAGAAGTTTTCTAAAAAATTATCCATTTGCGCTCAAGAAATGACCTGACACCCATGATGAGCACTTAAAACGACGTGCAAGATACTGCTGGAGGAAGGTAAAGTGCTAAGGGAGTGGAGAAGGTTATATGTAGTGTGCATTTTCAATAAAGGAGATTGCGAAGGTATATATATATATATATATATATATATATATATATATATATATATATATATATATATATATATATATATATATATATATATATATATATATATATATATATATATATATATATATATATATATATATATATATATATATATATATATCTATATTTATCCCTGGGGATAGGGGATTAAGAATACTTCCCACGTATTCCCTGCGTGTCGTAGAAGGCGACTAAAAGGGGAGGGAGCGGGGGGCTGGAAATCCTCCCCTCTCGGTTTTTTTTTAATTTTCCAAAAGAAGGAACAGAGACTTGGGCCAGGTGAGGGTATTCCCTCAAAGGCCCAGTCCTCTGTTCTTAATGCTACCTCGCTAATGCGGGAAATGGCGAATAGTTTGAAAGAAAGAAATATATATATATATATATATATATATATATATATATATATATATATATATATATATATATATATATATATATATATATATATATGTATATATATATATATATATATATATATATATATATATATATATATATATATATATATATATATATATATATATATATATATATACATACATATATATATATCCTGAGCCAGGTACCCATTTAACGACCAACCCCTAAGAGTGGATGAACAGTTAGGTTGACTATAGACCGACTGCCGCAGCCAGAATTTGAACCTATGCTTTTGACCCTGAACGGCCTATGAATGCCTCACGGTCATGGCCACTAAACATGGAGGTTGATGATACCACCTGTAAACAAAATTACAAAAGATGTAGAGGAATAACAACTAGTAACTATACCATGAAATAATACAAAATAAATGTGACGACATGAAGAAGTGCTTTGATTAGAACGGAGGATGAATGGAACAATTTGCATTATGTAAAAGGTAAATGCAGACCATGTCAGGAAGTTTAAAATGCTGTTTAAAAGGAGAGAAAGTTTAAGGAAAATGTTACCATGAGTGCAGAGCTCCCTACCCATTCCCTACAAAAAAGTAATAATGAGCAAACACCAAAGTGGGACTCATTAACAGCGGAGGTTTCTGTTTTCATACACACACACACACCCACACACACACACACACACACACAGGGACCTCCGTGGTGTAGCGGTTATCGTTACTGACCGTCATGCATGGAAGGGCCGCCTGGGATCAAACTCACACAGGTTTGAATCCTTGTCTTAGCAACCAGTCCACAGTTTACCCAGCTGTTCACCCTCCCTTAAAAACTGGTCGACAAAATGGATTCCTTACACACACAAAGGGTGTATGTCTGTGCAAACATTCATTTGAGTAAAGATATGGTAAATATATACAAGGTTATGAGACGGGGCAATACAAGTGTAAAACTCTCTCCCATACTACACAATTAGTAATCACACAATATCTGAAACTCTAACACGATTGACCACTGAAAACTTTAAATCCTGTAATTCGTCTAAAATCCCGTTCCTGTCAGAGTAAAATTACCCGTAAACAACGTCATTCACAGGTCTGTCTCGTTACCGTATACCTCTTCTTAGAGGCAGTTTCTTCAAGACTTGCTTCTTGCTGGGTAGTCGTGACCAAGAGAAGATTGCTTAAATCTCTTAGAAGATATGAGTTGACACACACACACACACACACACACACACACACACACACACACATACACACACACACACACACACACACACACACACACACACACACACACACACACACAAACACACACATACACACAAGACATTATCCTCTCACAAGTAAATTAGAAATAAATGGCATTCTTATTTTCATTTTCCCGCCAATATTCCTATTACCGCGTCGGTGAAACCCCTCGTGCCGTGAGGTGACACCACAGGATGACTGTGTTCCAGTGCCTTGAGGTCACACCACAGGAAGCCTGTGGAAAATATGGCCAATCAAATGGTCCATCCTGTCCCTTCCCTGCGGCACAGGTATTCAATCACTCAATCTCGCCATCTACCCAGTCCCCCTCTACAGCCTCCACTCCTCACCTCAGTCATCAGTACCAGTTTAATTGCTTTGTCGTTATCAAGAGCCGTTATCACCCAGATCAAATTATGAGGCAGGAGTTGAGGCTTTAAAGGCTTGAAGGAAATATCATAAGAGACTACAAATAGAAACGGGTTTGTCTCCACCTGTGATAACCAAACAGCCAAGATAACCTTAGAAAAAATATGAAAGAAGAAAGGTCTATATACACTTTGCGAAAAGAGTTTTCTTTTGCCTATGACAGCCGTACAATTTTCCTCATAGAGAAAATATCTTTATGTGATGATTATATATATTCATATATATATATATATATGTATATATATATATATATATATATATATATATATATATATATATATATATATGTATATATATATATATATTTTGCTTCGTCGCTGTTTCCCGCATTAGCCAGGTAGCGCAGTGAAACAAACGAAAGAATGGCCCAACCCACCCACATACACATGTATATACATGCACGTCCACACACGCAAATATACATACCAATACATCTCAACGTATACATATATATATACACGCACAGACATACATATATACACATGTACATAAATCATACTGTCTGCCCATATTCATTCCCATCACCACCCCGCCACACATGAAATAACAACCCCTTCCCCCCGCATGTGCGCGAAGTAGCGTTAGGAAAAGACAACAAAGGCCACATTCGTTCACACTCAGTCTCTAGCTCTCATGCAATAATGCACTGAAACCACAGCTCCCTTCCACATCCAGGCCCCACAAAACTTTCCATAGTTTACCCCAGACGCTTCACACGCCCTGGTTCAATCCATTAACAGCACCTCGACCCCGGTATACCACATCGTTCCAATTCACTCAATTCCTTGCACGCCTTTCACCCTCCTGCATGTTCAGACCCCAGTCACTCAGAATCTTTTTCACTCCATCTTCCCACCTCCAATTTGGTCTCCATCTTCTCGTTCCCTCCACCTATGACACATATATCCTCTTGGTCAATCTTTCCCACTCATTCTCTCCATGTGACCAAACCATTTTAAAACACCCTCTTCTGCTCTCTCAACCACACTCTTTTTATTACCACACATCTCTCTTACCCTATTATTACATACTCGATCAAACCGCTTCACACCACACACACACACACATATATATATATATATATATATATATATATATATATATATATATATATATATATATATATATATATATATATATATATATATATATATATATATATATATATGTGAAAGAAGAAAGTTAAGAGTAAATGTGAATAAGAGCAAGGTTATTAGGTACAGTAGGGTTGAGGGTCAAGTCAGTTGGGAGGTAAGTTTGAATGGAGAAAAACTGGAGGAAGTAAAGTGTTTCAGATATCTGGGAGTGGATCTGGCAGCGGATGGAACCATGGAAGCGGAAGTGGATCATAGGGTGGGGGAGGGGGCGAAAATCCTGGGAGCCTTGAAGAATGTGTGGAAGTCGAGAACATTATCTCGGAAAGCAAAAATGGGTATGTTTGAAGGAATAGTGGTTCCAACAATGTTGTATGTTTGCGAGGCGTGTGCTATGGATAGAGTTGTGCGCAGGTGGATGGATGTGCTGGAAATGAGATGTTTGAGGACAATGTGTGGTGTGAGGTGGTTTGATCGAGTAAGTAACGTAAGGGTAAGAGAGATGTGTGGAAATAAAAAGAGCGTGGTTGAGAGAGCAGAAGAGGGTGTTTTGAAATGGTTTGGGCACATGGAGAGAATGAGTGAGGAAAGATTGACCAAGAGGATGTATGTGTCGGAGGTGGAGGGAACGAGGAGAAGTGGGAGACCAAATTGGAGGTGGAAAGATGGAGTGAAAAAGATTTTGTGTGATCGGGGCCTGAACATGCAGGAGGGTGAAAGGAGGGCAAGGAATAGAGTGAATTGGATCGATGTGGTATACCGGGGTTGACGTGCTGTCAGTGGATTGAATCAGGGCATGTGAAGCGTCTGGGGTAAACCATGGAAAGCTGTGTAGGTATGTATATTTGCGTGTGTGGACGAATGTATATACATATGTATGGGGGTGGGTTGCGCCATTTCTTTCGTCTGTTTCCTTGCGCTACCTCGCAAATGCGGGAGACAGCGGAAAAAAAAAAAAATATATATATATATATATATATATATATATATATATATATATATATATATATATATATATATATATATATATATATATATTTATGTATATATGTATATATTTATTTATCTATATTTATTTACTTTGTCGCTGTCTCCCGCGTTAGCAAGGTAGCACAATGAAACAGACGAAAGAATGGCCCAACCCACCCACATACACACGTATATACATACACGTCCACACACGCAAGTATACATACCTATACATCTCAACGTATACATATATATACACACACAGACGTATACATATATACACATGTACATCAATCATACTGTCTGCCCTTATTCATTCCCATCACCACCCCGCCACATATGAAATAACAACCCCCTCCCCGCGCATGTGCGCGAGGTAGCGTTGGGAAAAGACAACAAAGGCCCCATTCGTTCACACTCAGTCTCTAGCTGTCATATATAATGCACTGAAACCACAGCTCCCTTCCACATCCAGGCCCCACAGAACTTTCCATAGTTTACCCCAGATGCTTCACACGCCCTGGTTCAATCCATTGACAGCACGTCGACCCCGGTATACCACATCGTTCCAATTAACTCAATTCCTTGCACGCCCTTCACCTTCCTGCATGTTCAGACCCCAGTTACGCAGAATCTTTTTCACTCCATCTTCCCACCTCCAATATGGTCTCCCACTTCTCGTTCCCTCCACCTCTGACACATATATCCTCTTGGTCAATCTTTCCCACTCATTCTCTCCATTTGACCAAACCATTTCAAAACACCCTCTTCTGCTCTCTCAACCACGCTCTTTTTATTACCACACATCTCTCTTACCCTATTGTTACTTACTCGATCAAACCACCTCACACCACACACACACATATATATATATATATATATATATATATATATATATATATATATATATATATATATATATATATATATATATATATATATATATATATATATATATATATATATATATACATATATATGCATATATATATTCACTGAGAACCAATCACTTTCCGCTCTTCCTACACGTACACATGCCTTACATCCTCGATAAAAACTTTTCACTGCTTCTAACAACTTGCCTCCCACACCATATATTCTTAATACCTTCCACAGAGCATCTCTATCAACTCTATCATATGCCTTCTCCAGATCCATAAATGCTACATACAAATCCATTTGCTTTTCTAAGTATTTCTCACATACATTCTTCAAAGCAAACACCTGATCCACACATCCTCTACCACATCTGAAACCACACTGCTCTTCCCCAATCTGATGCTCTGTACATGCCTTCACCCTCTCAATCAATAACCTCCCAATATAATTTCCCAGAATACTCAACAAACTTATACCTCTGTAATTTGAGCACTCACTCTTATCCCCTTTGCCTTTGTATAATGGCACTATGCAAGCATTCCGCCAATCCTCAGGCACCTCACCATGAATCATACATAAATTAAATAACCGTACCAACCAGTCAACAATACAGTCACCCTCTTTTTTAATAAATTCCACTGCAATACCATCCAAACCTGCTACCTTGCAGGCTTTCATCTTCCGTAAAGCTTTTACTAACTCTTCTCTGTTTACCAAATCATTTTCCCTAACCCTCTCACTTTGCTCACCACCTCGACCGAAACACCCTATATCTGCCACTCTATCATCAAACACATTCAACAAACCTTCAAAATACTCACTCCATCTCCTTCTCACATCACCACTACTTGTTATCACCTCCATATTTGCGCCCTTCACTGAAGTTCCAATTTGCTCCCTTGTCTTACGCACTTTATTTACCTCCTTCCAGAACATCTTTTTATTCTCCATAAAATTTAATGATACTTTCTCACCCCAACTCTCATTTGCCCTTTTTTTTCACCTCTTGCACCTTTTTCTTGACCTTGATTAGAAAGGGTAGTGAGTGGTGGGATGAAGAAGTAAGAGTATTAGTGAAAGAGAAGAGAGAGGCATTTGGATGATTTTTGCAGGGAAAAAATGAAATTGAGTGGGAGATGTATAAATGAAAGATATATATATATATATATATATATATATATATATATATATATATATATATATATATATATATATATATATATATATATATATATATATATATATATATATATATATATATATATATATATATATATATATATATACATATATATATATATATATTTTTTTTTTTTTTTTTTTTTTATACTTTGTCGCTGTCTCCCGCGTTTGCGAGGTAGCGCAAGGAAACAGACGAAAGAAATGGCCCAACCCCCCCCCATACACATGTACATACACACGTCCACACACGCAAATATACATACCTACACCGCTTTCCATGGTTTACCCCAGACGCTTCACATGCCTTGGTTCAATCCACTGACAGCACGTCAACCCCTGTATACCACATCGCTCCAATTCACTCTATTCCTTGCCCTCCTTTCACCCTCCTGCATGTTCAGGCCCCGATCACACAAAATCTTTTTCACTCCATCTTTCCACCTCCAATTTGGTCTCCCTCTTCTCGTTCCCTCCACCTCCGACACATATATCCTCTTGGTCAATCTTTCCTCACTCATTCTCTCCATGTGCCCAAACCATTTCAAAACACCCTCTTCTGCTCTCTCAACCACGCTCTTTTTATTTCCACACATCTCTCTTACCCTTACGTTACTTACTCGATCAAACCACCTCACACCACACATTGTCCTCAAACATCTCATTTCCAGCACATCCATCCTCCTGCGCACAACTCTATCCATAGCCCACGCCTCGCAACCATACAGCATTGTTGGAACCACTATTCCTTCAAACATACCCATTTTTGCTTTCCGAGATAATGTTCTCGACTTCCACACATTTTTCAAGGCTCCCAAAATTTTCGCCCCCTCCCCCACCCTATGATCCACTTCCGCTTCCATGGTTCCATCCGCTGACAGATCCACTCCCAGATATCTAAAACACTTCACTTCCTCCAGTTTTTCTCCATTCAAACTCACCTCCCAATTGACTTGACCCTCAACCCTACTGTACCTAATAACCTTGCTCTTATTCACATTTACTCTTAACTTTCTTCTTCCACACACTTTACCAAACTGAGTCACCAGCTTCTGCAGTTTCCCACATGAATCAGCCACCAGCGCTGTATCATCAGCGAACAACAACTGACTCACTTCCCAAGCTCTCTCATCCCCCACAGACTTCATACTTGCCCCTCTTTCCAGGACTCTTGCATTTACCTCCCTAACAACCCCATCCATAAACAAATTAAACAACCATGGAGACATCACACACCCCTGCCGCAAACCTACATTCACTGAGAACCAATCACTTTCCTCTCTTCCTACACGTACACATGCCTTACATCCTCGATAAAAACTTTTCACTGCTTCTAACAACTTGCCTCCCACACCATATATTCTTAATACCTTCCACAGAGCATCTCTATCAACTCTATCATATGCCTTCTCCAGATCCATAAATGCTACATACAAATCCATTTGCTTTTCTAAGTATTTCTCACATACATTCTTCAAAGCAAACACCTGATCCACACATCCTCTACCACTTCTGAAACCGCACTGCTCTTCCCCAATCTGATGCTCTGTACATGCCTTCACCCTCTCAATCAATACCCTCCCATATAATTTACCAGGAATACTCAACAAACTTATACCTCTGTAATTTGAGCACTCACTCTTATCCCCTTTGCCTTTGTACAATGGCACTATGCACGCATTCCGCCAATCCTCAGGCACCTCACCATGAGTCATACATACATTAAATAACCTTACCAACCAGTCAACAATACAGTCACCCCCTTTTTTAATAAATTCCACTGCAATACCATCCAATCCTGCTGCCTTGCCGGCTTTCATCTTCCGCAAAGCTTTTACTACCTCTTCTCTGTTTACCAAATCATTTTCCCTAACCCTCTCACTTTGCACACCACCTCGACCAAAACACCCTATATCTGCCACTCTGTCATCAGACACATTCAACAAACCTTCAAAATACTCATTCCATCTCCTTCTCACATCACCACTACTTGTTATCACCTCCCCATTTACGCCCTTCACTGAAGTTCCCATTTGCTCCCTTGTCTTACGCACCCTATTTACCTCCTTCCAGAACATCTTTTTATTCTCCCTAAAATTTACTGATAGTCTCTCACCCCAACTCTCATTTGCCCTTTTTTTCACCTCTTGCACCTTTCTCTTGACCTCCTGTCTCTTTCTTTTATACTTCTCCCACTCAATTGCATTTTTTCCCTGCACAAATCGTCCAAATGCCTCTCTCTTCTCTTTCACTAATACTCTTACTTCTTCATCCCACCACTCACTACCCTTTCTAAACAGCCCACCTCCCACTCTTCTCATGTCACAAGCATCTTTTGCGCAATCCATCACTGATTCCCTAAATACATCCCATTCCTCCCCCACTCCCCTTACTTCCATTGTTCTCACCTTTTTCCATTCTGTACACAGTCTCTCCTGGTACTTCCCCACACACGTCTCCTTCTCAAGCTCACTTACTCTCACCACCTTCTTCACCCCAACATTCACTCCTCTTTTCTGAAAACCCATACTAATCTTCACCTTAGCCTCCACAAGATAATGATCAGACATCCCTCCAATTGCACCTCTCAGCACATTAACATCCAAAAGTCTCTCTTTCGCACGCCTGTCAATTAACACGTAATCCAATAACGCTCTCTGTATCAAACACGTCCTGTGTTTGATACCTGAAGAAGGTGCTCTCTGTTGAGGGAAGCAAGATAGCCCTTCAAGTGGGTCTGAAGTTGGGGCAGTGCTAGAAGTGCAGTGCTTCCCTCTTTTTTCTTATCTCTCTGCCCTAATGTCACTACTGTAGACTACTTCAGCCTGGATGTAGAGGGAGCAGAGTTTAGTGTTTTGAAGACTATACCTTGGGAGAAAGTGGACATTAAGGCCTGCACTGTGGCTGAGAGATTGACTTGAGGAGGCAGAAGTGATATTGTGACAGTGATTGTGTCAGCGTCGCGTCGCCTCGCCGCAGTGTATCGAGACAGACTTCCCCAGAACTTTTAAAGGGGAAGTAAATGTTTATAGTTGTGTTACTGGAGTGATAGTTTTCATGCATGGTGTTTTTTTTGACAAGAAAATAGTGAAGTTGGAAAAAAATGTAGCTTAGACATTGAAGCTTATTGATACAGTGGTGAAATTGATGAGAACTGCTATTGACGTTTGTGTGAATAAATTGTACATTTCCTTTTCCATAGCCAGAGGTTGAACCATTATGTGACATTCATTTTTTTCATTCATTTCAAGCTAAAAGTTTGTTTTCTAAATTGTTTCTTACATTTTTCATATGTATATATATGTATGTGTGTGTGTGTGTGTGTGTGTGTGTGTATGTGTGTATGTGCGTATGTGTGTGTATGTGTGTGTGTGTGTATATGTATATATATATGTATATTATCCCTGGGGATAGGGGTGAAAGAATACTTCCCACGTATTCCTCGCGTGTCGTAGAAAGCGACTAGAGGGGACGGGAGCGGGGGGCCGGAAATCCTCCCCTCCTTGTATTAACTTTCTAAAATGGGAAACAGAAGAAGGAGTCACGCGGGGAGTGATCATCCTCCTCGAAGGCTCAGAGTGGGGTGCCTAAATGTGTGTGGATGTAACCAAGATGTGAAAAAAGGAGAGATAGGTAGTATGTTTGAGGAAAGGAACCTGGATGTTTTGGCTCTGAGTGAAACGAAGCTCAAGGGTAAAGGGGAAGAGTGGTTTGGAAATGTCTGGGGAGTGAAGTCAGGGGTTAGTGAGAGGACAAGAGCAAGGGAAGGAGTAGCAATACTCCTGAAACAGGAGTTGTGGGAGTATGTGATAGAATGTAAGAAAGTAAATTCTCGATTAATATGGGTAAAATTGAAAGTTGATGGAGAGAGGTGGGTGATTATTGGTGCATATGCACCTGGGCATGAGAAGAAAGATCATGAGAGGCAAGTGTTTTGGGAGCAGCTAAATGAGTGTGTTAGCGGTTTTGATGCACGAGACCGGGTTATAGTGATGGGTGATTTGAATGCAAAGGTGAGTAATGTGGCAGTTGAGGGAATAATTGGTATGCATGGGGTGTTCAGTGTTGTAAATGGAAATGGTGAAGAGCTTGTAGATTTATGTGCTGAAAAAGGACTGATGATTGGGAATACCTGGTTTAAAAAGCGAGATATACATAAGTATACTTATGTAAGTAGGAGAGATGGCCAGAGAGCGTTATATATATATATATATATATATATATATATATATATATATATATATATATATATATATATATATATATATATATATATATATATATATATACATATATATATATATATATATATATATATATATATATATATATATATATGTATATATATATATATATATATATATATATATATATATATATATATATATATGTATATATATATATGTATATATATATATATATATATATATATATATATATATATATATATATATATATATATATATATATATATATATATATATATATATATATATATATATATATATATATATATATATATATATATATATATATATATATATATATATATATATATATATATTATACCCTATTCTTGGGGATAGGGGAGAAAGAATACTTCCCACGCATTCCTCACATATCGTAGAGGGCAGGGGGCTAGAAACCCTCGCATTGTATTTTAATTCTCTAAAAGAGGAAAAAGAAAGTGTCCCGCGGAGAGTGTTCATCCTCCTTGAAGGCTCAGACTGGGGGGTGTCTAAATGTGTGTGGATGTAACGAAGATGAGGAAAAAGGAGATAGGTGGTATATTTGAAAACAGGAACCTGGGTGTTTTGTCTCTGAGTGAAACAAATCTTAAGGGTAAAGGGAGAGAGTGGTTTGGGAATGTTTTAGGACTAAAATCAAGGGTTGGTGAGAGAAGAAGAGCAAGGGAAGGAGTAGCACTATCCCTAAAACAGGAGTGGTGGGAGTATGTGATAGGGTGCAAGAAAGTAAACTCTAGATTGATATGGGAATATTTGAAAGTAGATGGAGAGAGATGGGTGATTATTGGAGCATATGCACCTGGGCATGAGAAGAAATATCACGAGAGGCAAGTGTTTTGGGAGCAGCTGATTGAGTTAGTAGTTTTGATGCGCAATACCGGGCTATAGTGATGGGTGATTTGAATGGAAAGGTGAATAATGTGGAAGCTGAGGGAAAAATTTGTGTACAATGAGTGTTCAGTGTTGTAAATGGAAATGGTGAGGAGCTTGTAGATTTATGTGTTGAAAAAGGGTTGGTGATTGGGAATACCTGTTATAAAAAGAGAGATATACATAAGTATACCTATGTAAGTAGGAGAGATGGCCAGAGAGCATTATTGGATTACGTGTTAATTGAAAGGCGCGCGAAAGAGATACTTTTGGATGTTAATGTGCTGAGAAGTGCAACTGGAGGGATGTCTGATCACTATCTTGTGGGGGCGAAAGTGAAGATTTTTAGAGGTTTTCAGAAAAGAGGAGTGAATGTTGGGGTAAAGAGACTGGTGAGAGTAAGTGAGCTTGGAAGGAGACTTGTGTGAGGAAGTACCAGGACAGACTGAGTGCAAAATGGAAAAAGGTGAGAGCAAAGGAAGTAAGGGGAGTGTTGAAGGAGTGGGATGTATTGACGGAAGTAGTGATGGCTTGCGCAAAAGATTCTTGTGGCATGAGAAGCTTGGGAGGTGGGCCGATTAGAAAGGGTAGTGAGTGTTGTGATAAAGAAGTAAGAGTACTAGTGAAAGAGAAGAGAGAGGCATTTTGAAATAATGCAAATGAGTGGGAGATATAAAAGAAAGAGACGGGAGGTCAAGAGAAAGGTGCAAGAAGTGAAAAAGAGGACACATTAAAGTTGGGGTGAGAGAGTATCATAAAATTTTAGGGAGAATAAAAAGATGTCTTGGATTGAGGTAAATAAAGTGCGTGAGACAAGTGAACAAATGGCAACATCGGTGAAGGGGGCTAATGGGGAGGTGATAATCAGTAGTGGTGATGTGAGAAGATGGAGTGAGTATTTTGAAGGTTTGTTGAATGCGTTTGATGATAGAGTGGTAGATATAAGGTGTTTTGGTCGCGGTGGTGTGCGAAGTGAGAAGGATAGGGAGAATGATTTGATAAACAGAGAAGAGGTAGTAAAATCTTTGGGTAAGATGAAAGCCATCAAGGCAGCGGGTTTGGATGATACTGCAGTGGAATTTAGTAAAGAAGGGAGTGACTGTATTTCGTTGGCTGGTTGATAAGGATATTTGATGTATGTATGACTCATGGTGAGGTGCCTGAGGATTGGCGAAATGCATGCATAGTGCCATTGTAGAAAGGTAAAGGGGATAAAGGTGAGTGCTCAAGTTAAAGAGGTATAAGTTTGTTGAGTATTCCTGGGAAATTATATGGGCGTATTGATTGACAGGGTAAAGGCATGTTTAGAGCATCAGATTAGGGAAGAGCAGTGTGGTTTCAGAAATGATATAGGATTTGTAGATTAGGAGTTTGCTTTGAAGAATGTTTGTGAGAAATACTTAGAAAAGCAAATGGATTTGTATGTAGCATATATGGATCCGGAGAAGGCATATGATGGAGTTGATAGAGATGCTCTGTGGAAGGTTTATGAATATATGGTGTGGGAGGCAAGTTGTTAGAAACAGTGAAAAGTTTTTATCGAAGATGTAAGGCATCTGTACGAGTAGGAAGAGAGAAAAGTGATTGGTTCTCTGTGAATGTCGGTTTGCGGTAGGGGTGCGTAAGGTTTCCATTGTTGCTTAATTTCTTTATGGATGGGGTTGTTAGGGAGGTGAATGCAAGAGTTTTTGAGAGACGGGCAAATATGGTATCTGTTGTGGATGAGAGAGCTTGGGAAGTGAGTCATTTGTTGTTCGCTGATCATACAGCGATAGTGGCTGATTCGGGTGAGAAACTGCAGAAGTTGGTGAATGAGTTTGGTTAAGTGTGTGAACGAAGAAAGCTGAGAGTAAATGTGAATAAGAGCAAGGCTATCATGTACAGTAAGGTTGAGAGACAAATAAACTGAGAGGTAAGTCTGAATGGAGAAAAACTGGAGGAAGTGAAGCGTTTTAGATATCTGGGAGTGGATTTGGCAGCGGATGGACCATAGAAACGAAAGTGAGTTACAGGGTGGGGGGAGGGGGCGAAAGTTCTAGGAGCGTTGAAAAATGTGTGGAAGGCGAGATCATTATCTTGGAAAGCAAAAAATGGTATGTTTGAAGGAATAGTGGTACCAACAATGCTATATGGCTACGAGGCGTGGGCTATAGATAGAGTTTTGTAGAGGAGGATAGATGTGTTGGAAATGAGGTACTTGAGGACAATTTGGGGTGTGAGGTGGTTTGATCGAGTAAGTAATGAAAGGGTAAGAGAGATGTGTGGTAAAAAAAGAGTGTCGTTGAGAGAGCAAAAGTGGGTGTATATATATATATATATATATATATATATATATATATATATATATATATATATATATATATATATATATATATATATATATATATAAATATATATATATATATATGTATATATTATATTATGCTTTGTCGCTGTCTCCCGCGTTAGCGAGGTAGCGCAAGGAAACGGACGAAAGAATGGCCCAACCCGCCCACACACACATGTATATACATACACGTCCACACACGCAAATATACATACCTATACATCTCAATGTACACGTATATATACACACACAGACATATACATATATACACATGTACATAATTCATACTGTCTGCCTTTATTTGTTCCCATCGCCATCTCGCCACACATGGAATAACAACCACCTCCCTCCTCATGTATGCGAGGTAGCGCTAGGAAAAGACACCAAAGGCCCCATTCGTTCACACTCAGTCTCTAGCTGTTATGTAATAATGCACTGAAACCACAGCTCCCTTTCCACTTCCAGCCCCACACAACTTTCCATGGTTTACCCCAGACGCTTCACATGCCCTGGTTAAATCCATTGACAGCAAGTCGACCGCGGTATGCCACATCGTTCCAATTCACTATATTCCTTGCACGCCTTTCACCCTCCTGCATGTTCAGGCCCCGATCACTCAAAATCTTTTTCACTCCATCTTTCCACCTCCAATTTGGTCTCCCACTTCTCCTCGTTCCCTCCACCTCTAACACATATATCCTCTTGGTCAATCTTTCCTCACTCATTCTCTCTATGTGACCAAACCATTTCAAAACACCCTCTTCTGCTCTTACCCTTACATTACTTACTCGATCAAACCACCTCACACCACATATTGTCCTCAAACATCTGATTTCCAGCACATCCAGCCTCCTGCGTACAACTCTATCCATAGCCCACGCCTCGCAACCATACAACATTATTGGAACCACTATTCCTTCAAACATAGCCATTTTTGCTTTGCGAGATAATGTTCTCTACTTCCAAACATTCTTCAAGGCTCCCAGAATTTTCGCCCCTCCCCCACCCTATGATTAACTTCCGTTGTGGATGAGAGAGATGGAGAAGTGAGTCAGTTGTTGTTCGCTGATGATACAGCGCTGGTGGCTGATTCATGTGAGAAACTGCAGAAGCTGGTGACTGAGTTTGTTAAAGTGTGTGAAAGAAGAAAGTTAAGAGTAAATGTGAATAAGAGCAAGGTTTTTAGGCACAGTAGGGTTGAGGGTCAAGTCAATTGTGAGGTAAGTTTGAATGGAGAAAAACTGGAGAAAGTAAAGTGTTTTAGATATCTGGGAGTGGATCTGGCAGCGGATGGAACCATGGAAGCGGAAGTGAATCATACGGTCGGGGAGGGGGCGAAAATTCTGGGATCCTTGAAGAATGTTTGGAAGTCGAGAACATTAT
Source organism: Panulirus ornatus (assembly GCF_036320965.1). NCBI lineage: Eukaryota > Metazoa > Arthropoda > Malacostraca > Decapoda > Palinuridae > Panulirus > Panulirus ornatus. Next base: position 16,068,047 of record NC_092287.1, on the reverse strand, counting down.
CTCGGAAAGCAAAAATGGGTATGTTTGAAGGAATATTGGTTCCAACAATGTTGTATGGTTGCGAGGCGTGGGCTATGGATAGAGTTGTGCGCAGGAGGGTGGATTTGCTAGAAATGAGATGCGTGAGGACAATATGTGGTGTGAGGTGGTTTGATCGAGTAAGTAATGTAAGGGTAAGAGCAGAAGAGGGTGTTTTGAAATGGTTTGGTCACATAGAGAGAATGAGTGAGGAAAGATTGACCAAGAGGATATATGTGTTAGAGGTGGAGGGAACGAGGAGAAGTGGGAGACCAAATTGGAGGTGGAAAGATGGAGTGAAAAAGATTTTGAGTGATCGGGGCCTAAACATGCAGGAGGGAGTAAGGCGTGCAAGGAATAGAGTGAACTGGAACGATGTGGTATACCGGGGTCGACGTTCTGTCAATGGATTGAACCAGGGCATGTGAAGCGTCTACGGTAACCATGGAAATTTCTCTGGGGCCTGGATGATTGAAAGGGAGCTGTGATTTCGGTTCATTATTACATGACAGCTAGAGACTGAGTGTGAACGAATGGGGCCTTTGTTGTCTTTTCCTATCGCTAAGTCACACACATGAGGTGGGAGTGGGTTGTTATTCCAAGTATGGCGGGGTGATGACGGGAATAAATAAGGGGAGACAGTACGAATTGTGTACATGTTTATATATGTATATGTCTGTGTGTGTTTATATATGTGTACATTGAGATGTATAGGTATGTATATTTGCATGTGTGGACGTTTATGTATATACATATGTATGTGGGTGGGTTGGGCCATTCTTTCGTCTGTGTCCTTGCCCTAACTATATATATATATATATATATATATATATATATATATATATATATATACATATATATATATATATATATATATATATATATATATATATATAAAGAATAAAAAGATGTTCTGGAAGGAGGTAAATAAAGTGCGTAAGACAAGGGAGCAAATGGGAACTTCGGTGAAGGGCGCAAGTGGGGAGGTGATAACAAGTAGTGGTGATGTGAGAAGGAGATGGAGTGAGTATTTTGAAGGTTTGTTGAATGTGTCTGATGATAGAGTGGCAGATATAGGGTGTTTTGGTCGAGGTGGTGTGCAAAGTGAGAGGGTTAGGGAAAATGATTTGGTAAACAGAGAAGAGGTAGTGAAAGCTTTGCGGAAGATGAAAGCCGGCAAGGCAGCAGGTTTGGATGGTATTGCAGTGGAATCTATTAAAAAAGGGGGTGACTGTATTGTTGACTGGTTGGTAAGGTTATTTAATGTATGTATGACTCATGGTGAGGTGCCTGAGGATTGGCGGAATGCGTGCATAGTGCCATTGTACAAAGGCAAAGGGGATAAGAGTGAGTGCTCAAATTACAGAGGTATAAGTTTGTTGAGTATTCCTGGTAAATTATATGGGAGGGTATTGATTGAGAGGGTGAAGGCATGTACAGAGCATCAGATTGGGGAAGAGCAGTGTGGTTTCAGAAGTGGTAGAGGATGTGTGGATCAGGTGTTTGCTTTGAAGAATGTATGTGAGAAATACTTAGAAAAGCAAATGGATTTGTATGTAGCATTTATGGATCTGGAGAAGGCATATGATAGAGTTGATAGAGATGCTCTGTGGAAGGTATTAAGAATATATGGTGTGGGAGGAAAGTTGTTAGAAGCAGTGAAAAGTTTTTATCGAGGATGTAAGGCATGTGTACGTGTAGGAAGAGAGGAAAGTGATTGGTTCTCAGTGAATGTAGGTTTGCGGCAGGGGTGTGTGATGTCTCCATGGTTGTTTAATTTGTTTATGGATGGGGCTGTTTGGGAGGTGAATGCAAGAGTTTTGGAAATAGGGGCAAGTATGAAGTCTGTTGTGGATGAGGGAGCTTGGGAAGTGGGTCAGTTGTTGTTCGCTGATGATACAGCGCTGGTGGCTGATTCATGTGAGAAACTGCAGAAGCTGGTGACTGAGTTTGGTAAAGTGTGTGAAAGAAGAAAGTTAAGAGTAAATATGAATAAGAGCAAGGTTATTAGGTACAGTAGGGTTGAGGGTCAAGTCAGTTGGGAGGTAAGTTTGAATGGAGAAGAACTGGGGGAAGTAAAGTGTTTTAGGTATCTGGGAGTGGATCTGGCAGCGGATGGAACCATGGAAGCGGAAGTGAATCATAGGGTGGGGGAGGGGGCGAAAATTCTGGGAGCCTTGAAGAATGTGTTGAAGTCGAGATAATCATCTCGGAAGGCAAAAATGGGTATGTTTGAAGGAATAGTGGTTCCAACAATGTTGTATGGGTGCGATGCGTGGGCTATTGATAGAGTTCAGCGCAGGAGGGTGGATGTGCTGGAAATGAGATGTTTGAGGACAATGTGTGGTGTGAGGTGGTTTGATCGAGTAAGTAATGTAAGGGTAAGAGAGATGTGTGGAAATGAAAAGAGCGTGTTTGAGAGAGCAGAAGAGTGTGTTTTGAAATGGTTTGGGCACATGGAGAGAATGAGTGAGGAAAGATTGACTAAGAGGATATATGTCTCGGAGGTGGAGGGAACGAGGAGAAGTGGGAGACCAAATTGGAGGTGGAAAGATGGAGTGGAAAAGATTTTGTGTGATCGGGGCCTAAACATGCAGGAGGGTGAAAGGCGTGCAAGGAATAGAGTGAATTGGATCGATGTGGTATTCCGGGGTTGACGTGCTGTCAGTGGATTGAATCAGGGCATGTGAAGCGTCTGGGGTAAACCATGGAAGGTTGTGTGGGGCCTGGATGTGGAAAGGGAGCTGTGGTTTCGGGCATTATTGCATGACAGCTAGAGACAGAGTGTGAACGAATTGGGCCTTTGTTGTCTTTTCCTAGTGCTACCTCGCACACATGAGGTGTGAGGGGGATGGTATTCCATGTGTGGCGAGGTGGCGATGGGAATGAATAAATGCAAACAGTGTGAATTGTGTGCATGGGTATATATGTATGTGTCTCTGTGTGTATATATATGTGTACATTGAGATGTATAGTGTGTACATTTGCGTGTGTGGACGTGCATGTATATACATTGTGTATTGGGGGTGGGTTGGTCCATTTCTTTCGTTTGCTTCCTTGCGCTACCTCGCAAACGCGGGAGACAGCGACAAAGCAAAATAAATTTAAATAAATACACACACACACACACACACATATATATATATATATATATATATATATATATATATATATATATATATATATATATATATATATATATATATATATATATATATATATATATATATATATATTCCTATGAGTGCAAAGGGGAAATGAAACAAGAAAAGTTCCCAAGTGCACTTTCGTGTAATAATCACATCACCAGGTGAGACAAAAGAGAGAAATATAACAGTCACTTGATATACATCGAAGAGACGAAGCTAGGACGCCATTTGGGAAACATGTGATTGTCCAAAACATACAACGAGCGTTCATAAACTTATCCTTTTACAAATCTTATCAACAATAAAGTTATCTAATTTTTATGGACCCTCACTGATATTAAGATTATAATTTTTTGTGTATTTAACAATAGAAAATTCAATGATATTTCTCTTGGTAATAGAGTTTGAGTTGATAACTGAGATGGCGTTACTCCAGTCAATACAATGATCATAGTTTTTAACATGATTAAACAAGGCATTTGATTCTTGTCCCGTTCTTATACTATATTTATGCTGCTTAAGTCTAACAGAAAGATCCTTACCAGTCTGACCAACATGATATCTATCACAGTTTCCACAAGGCACTTTATAGTTGCAACCAAGAGAATTTTCCGGTGATTTCCTGATTAAGATATTCTTTATAGTATTATTGTTGCTAAAGGTAACATTTACATTAAAGGGTTTAAGCAACATGGGAAGCAAAGTGAAATTTTAATCAAAAGGGAGAACTAAAAGATTCTTGGTGTCCATGGGAGTTTTGGGCTCAACTCGATAAAATGATTTCTTTGCTAGCTTAAGGGGTTTATCAACGAAAGATCTAGGGTACTTTAACTTAGATCCAATAGAATATATCTTCTCAAACTCATCATCAATAAACTCTGGACTGCGAATACGTAATGCCCTAAGGAACATAGATTGAAATGATAATAATTTAACTCTGTCATGTTGAGATAAGTAATCATGGATATATGAGCATACATTGGTGGGTTTTCTGTATATGCTAAACTTAAACTTGTTTCCTTGTCTATGGATCATGCAATCTAAAAATGGTAACATACCATTATTTTCATTTTCTACAGTAAATTTGAAGGAGGGTACTAAATTGTTAAGTAAGGGGAGAAATATTTGTAAATTTTCATTTGTTGGCCAAACACAAAGAACATCATCTACATACCTAAACCAAATTGCATTAGAAGGTAAGATATCCTTTAGTAATTTTGTTTCAAAAAATTCCATATGATGATTACTTAGTACAGGTGAAAGAGGGTTACCCATTGCCATACCAAATTTTTTTGAGCATAATAATCTCCATTAAATTGAAATACACAGTCTTTTATGCACAATTTCATCTGTTCAATGAAATTAGACTTTGAAACAGGTAAATGAATATCATCCAAGACATCAAATAGATATTCTAAAAGGTCATCAACTGGAACTTTAGTGAAAAGTGAGGAAACATCAAAGCTAACTAGTTTGAAATCAAAATCAACATTTGATATTGTTTAGCTTGTTGACTAAATCTACATTGTTTATGATATTAGAATTTGATACCTTACCCAATATAGGGCTTAATAAAGAAACTAACCATTTTGACAATTTATATGTGATGGAGCCTATTGAACTCACTATAGGTCTTGCTGGAAAATTCTGTTTATGTGTTTTGATAAGTCCATACATATATGGCAATGAAGGGGACAAAGATGACAAACTTTTGATAAGAGAAATTTTACCTTTCAACAAGAACTTCATTTCTTTATCGAAGTAAGAATTAACTGATTCTAAGGGATATCTACTAAGTTTAGAATATGTTGTGTTATCATTTAGAAGATTATTCATTTAGATAAATAGTTACTTTTGTCTAAAATCACAACAGTGTTAGTTTATCTGCTTTAGTAACATGTATATCCTTGTCTTTTTTTAAGGTGTTAATAGCTCTTATGAATCTTTTAGGGCAATGAGCTTCCACTGGTTTTGAAAAACTGGCATTCACTAAACCCTTATAGATATCAGTATCATCATTACTTAAATTACTGTATTTTTCTAATTTACGAAAAGACTTTCTGACATCAACACAGTTCGCCTTTCTGTTAGAGCACACAAAACTTAAACCATAGCCTAATGCACACAAGGAATCTATATCTAGTTGTTTATTAGACAAGTTTACCACAAAAGATGGGCTTGTGTTTTTGGTCTCCTCGATGTTTTCAATAAGTTGGTCCAACTTACGATTTAGTGACACTTGTAGCCTATTGCGTTCTTTCCTTAATTCATCATAGCAATAGTCCAACATCCGGTTCTTCCAGTGTGTCGGTATTGCTATTTGAAAGGCACGTTTCTTCTCTCTTGAAATGCGAAAAGCCTCCTCCATTTCAAGCTTCTTTAATACAATTTCAATTCAATGGAGATTATTATGCTCAAAAATTTGGTATGACAATGGGTAACCCTCTTTCACCTGTACTAAGTAATCTTTATATGGAGTTTTTTGAAACAAAATTACTAAAGGATATCTTACCTTCTAATGCAATTTGGTTTAGGTATGTAGATGATGTTCTTTGTGTTTGGCCAACAAATGAAAATTTACGAATATTTCTCCCCTTATTTAACAATTTAATACCTTCCATCAAAATACTGTAGAAAATGAAAATAATGGTATTTTACCATTTCTAGATTGCATGATCCATAGACAAGGAAACAAGTTTAAGTTTAGCATATACAGAAAACCCACCAATGTATGCTCATATATCCATTATTACTCATCTCAACATGACAGAGTTAAATTATCAACATTTCAATCTATGTTCCTAAGGGCATTACGTATTTGCAGTCCAGAGTTTATTGATGATGAGTTTGAGAAGATATATTCTATTGGATCTAAGTTAAAGTACCCTAGGTCTTTCATTGATAAATCCCTTAAGTTAGCAAAGAAATCATTTTATAGAGTTGATACCAAACCTCCCACTGACACCAAGAAGCTTTTAGTTCTCCCTTTTAATGATAATTGCACTTTGCTTCCCATGTTGCTTAATTCCTTTAATGTAAATGTTGCCTTTAGCAACAATAATGCTATAAAGAATATCTTAATCAGGAAATCACCAGAAAATTCTATTGGTTGCATCTATAAAGTGCCTTGTGGAAACTGTGATAAATTTTATGTTGGTCAGACTGGTAAGGATCTTTCTGTTAGACTTAAGCAACATAAATATAGTATAAGAACGGGACAAGAATCAAATTCCTTGTTTAATCATGTTAAAAAGTATGATCTTGTACTGACTGGAGTAACGCCATCTCAGTGATTAACTCAAACTCTATTACCAAGTGAAATATCATTGAATCTTCTATTATCAAATACACAAAGAATTATAATCTTAATATTAGTGATGGTCTATAGAAATTAGATAACTTTATTGTTGATAAGATTTGTAAAATGATAAGATTATGAATGCTCGTTGTATGTTTTGGACAATCATATGTTTACCAAATGGCGTCCTAGCTTCGTTTCTTCGATGTATATCAAGTGACTGTTGTATTTCTCTCTTGTGTCTCCCCTGATGATGTGATTATTACACGAAAGTGCACTTGGGAACTTTTCGTGTTTCATTTTCCCCTTGGAGTCATAGGAATATCCTGACCACGCGCAAAATTGTGAGCCTTTCCAATATATATATATATGTATATATATATATATATATATATATATATATATATATATATATATATATATATATATATATATATATATATATATATATATTTTTTTTTTTTCATACTATTCGCCATTTCCCGCATTAGCGAGGTAGCGTTAAGAACAGAGGACTGGGCCTTCGAGGGAATATCCTCACCTGGCCCCCTTCTCTGTTCCTTCTTTTGGAAAAAAAATATAAATATATATATATATATATATATATATATATATATATATATATATATATATATATATATATATATATTCTTTCAAACTATTTGCCATTTCCCGCATTAGCGAGGTAGCGTTAAGAACAGAGGACTGGGCCTTTGAGGGAATACCCTCACCTGGCCCAATTCTCTGTTCCTTCTTTTGGAAAATTAAAAAAAAACGAGAGGGGAGGATTTCCAGCCCCCCGCTCCTTCCCCTTTTAGTCGCCTTCTACGACACGCAGGGAATACGTGGGAAGTATTCTTTCTCCCCTATCGCCAGGGAATATATATATATATATATATATATATATATATATATATATATATATATATATATATATATATATTTTTTTTTTTTTTTATACTCTGTCGCTGTCTCCCGCGTTTGCGAGGTAGCGCAAGGAAACAGACGAAAGAAATGGCCCAACCCCCCCCATACACATGTACATACACACGCCCACACACGCAAATATACATACCTACACAGCTTTCCATGGTTTACCCCAGACGCTTCACATGCCTTGATTCAATCCACTGACAGCACGTCAACCCCTGTATACCACATCGCTCCAATTCACTCTATTCCTTGCCCTCCTTTCACCCTCCTGCATGTTCAGGCCCCGATCACACAAAATCCTTTTCACTCCATCTTTCCACCTCCAATTTGGTCTCCCTCTTCTCCTCGTTCCCTCCACCTCCGACACATATATCCTCTTGGTCAATCTTTCCTCACTCATTCTCTCCATGTGCCCAAACCATTTCAAAACACCCTCTTCTGCTCTCTCAACCACGCTCTTTTTATTTCCACACATCTCTCTTACCCTTACGTTACTTACTCGATCAAACCACCTCACACCACACATTGTCCTCAGACATCTCATTTCCAGCACATCCATCCTCCTGCGCACAACTCTATCCATAGCCCACGCCTCGCAACCATACAACATTGTTGGAACTACTATTCCTTCAAACATACCCATTTTTGCTTTCCGGGATAATGTTCTCGACTTCCACACATTTTTCAAGGCTCCCAAAATTTTCGCCCCCTCCCCCACCCTATGATCCACTTCCGCTTCCATGGTTCCATCCGCTGACAGATCCACTCCCAGATATCTAAAACACTTCACTTCCTCCAGCCTCTCACCATTCAAACTCACCTCCCAATTGACTTGACCCTCAACCCTACTGTACCTAATAACCTTGCTCTTATTCACATTTACTCTTAACTTTCTTCTTCCACACACTTTACCAAACTCCGTCACCAGCTTCTGCAGTTTCTCACATGAATCCGCCACCAGCGCTGTATCATCAGCGAACAACAACTGACTCACTTCCCAAGCTCTCTCATCCCCAACAGACTTCATACTTGCCCCTCTTTCCAAAACTCTTGCATTTACCTCCCTAACAACCCCATCCATAAACAAATTAAACAACCATGGAGACATCGCACACCCCTGCCGCAAACCTACATTCACTGAGAACCAATCACTTTCCTCTCTTCCTACACGTACACATGCCTTACATCCTCGATAAAAACTTTTCACTGCTTCTAACAACTTGCCTCCCACACCATATATTCTTAATATATATATATATATATATATATATATATATATATATATATATATATATATATATATATATATATATATATATATATATATATACATATATGTATATATATATATATATATATATATATATATATATATATATATATATATATATATATATATATATATATATATATATATATATATATATACATATATGTATATATATATATATATATATATATATATATATATATATATATATATATATATATATATATATATATATATATATATATATATATATATATATATATATATATATATATATATATATATATATATATATATATATATATATATATATGTATATATATATATATATATATATATATATATATATATATATATATATATATATATATATATATATATATATATATATATATATATATATATATATATATATATATATATATATATATATATATATATATATATATATATATATATATATATATATGTATATATATATATATATATATTTACTGGGAAAAGACGAGTACTGAGGGTAACATCCACTTTGTGACGCTCCGTCCCAACTGTCTCCTGTGCCTTGGAAATGACGGCTTCCCTGGAAACATGGTGCCATCATTCTCACCTACCAAATGATTGGAAAGGTATTCAAAAGGCTTACTGGTAGTTTCATCCTTATCCAGCTACTTCAGAACCTCTATTGGGATGCAACATACGTTTAATTTCAAAATCCTGGAAAAGTGAGAATTTTGCATCTTCTAAAATACTTGGGATTCCAGTGTACGTATAAGTCCCCACACCGTCAGCGACGACGCTTGCACGTCTGCGATACGACAGGTTCGGGATACATCGACTCTATAAAAGACACACAAGCGTTCGTCACAAGAGGCAGCCAAATGGAGGATTTGGACGGACTGTTGAGGAAGACGTGTCCAGCAATACTGAAGTGATGCATTGTACTACCTGGGATGAACAGGCTGCGAGGGTTCAACGCTCAGCCGCTCGGGTATGGCTCGGACGACTTCAACCAGGATTCCCCGCGGTATACGTCGCCCAAGCCAGGCGGACTCTATGGAGAGTCTTACTTCATAGGGAGAACTAAAACGTCTTCGATGTGGCCCGGGCTATCGTGCCAGCCTATGCGGCACTTCAGCAACCCGGAATTATTCCCTGAAACAACGCTTGGAAGGAGGCAGAAGTGATATTGTGACAGTGATTGTGTCAGCGTCGCGTCGCCTCGCCGCAGTGTATCGAGACAGACTTCCCCAGAACTTTTTAAAGGGGAAGTAAATGTTTATAGTTGTGTTACTGGAGTGATAGTTTTCATGCATGGTGTTTTGACAAGAAAATAGTGAAGTTGGAGAAAAATGTAGCTTAGACATTGAAGCTTATTGATTCAGTGGTGAAATTGATGAGAACTGCTATTGACGTTTGTGTGAATAAATTGTACATTTCCTTTACCATAGCCAGAGGTTGAACCATTATGTGACGTTCATTTTTTCATTCATTTCAAGCTAAAAGTTTGTTTTCTAAATTGTCTCTTACATTTTTCATATGTATATATATGTATGTGTGTGTGTGTGTGTGTGTGCGTGTGTGTGTGTGTGTGTGTGTGTGTGTGTGTGTATATATATATGTATATTATCCCTGGGGATAGGGGTGAAAGAATACTTCCCACGTATTCCTCGCGTGTCGTAGAAAGCGACTAGAGGGGACGGGAGCGGGGGGCCGGAAATCCTCCCCTCCTTGTATTAACTTTCTAAAATGGGAAACAGAAGAAGGAGCAACGCGGGGAGTGCTCATCCTCCTCGAAGGCTCAGAGTGGGGTGCCTAAATGTGTGTGGATGTAACCAAGATGTGAAAAAAGGAGAGATAGGTAGTATGTTTGAGGAAAGGAACCTGGATGTTTTGGCTCTGAGTGAAACGAAGCTCAAGGGTAAAGGGGAAGAGTGGTTTGGAAATGTCTGGGGAGTGAAGTCAGGGGTTAGTGAGAGGACAAGAGCAAGGGAAGGAGTAGCAATACTCCTGAAACAGGAGTTGTGGGAGTATGTGATAGAATGTAAGAAAGTAAATTCTCGATTAATATGGGTAAAATTGAAAGTTGATGGAGAGAGGTGGGTGATTATTGGTGCATATGCACCTGGGCATGAGAAGAAAGATCATGAGAGGCAAGTGTTTTGGGAGCAGCTAAATGAGTGTGTTAGCGGTTTTGATGCACGAGACCGGGTTATAGTGATGGGTGATTTGAATGCAAAGGTGAGTAATGTGGCAGTCGAGGGAATAATTGGTATGCATGGGGTGTTCAGTGTTGTAAATGGAAATGGTGAAGAGCTTGTAGATTTATGTGCTGAAAAAGGACTGATGATTGGGAATACCTGGTTTAAAAAGCGAGATATACATAAGTATACTTATGTAAGTAGGAGAGATGGCCAGAGAGCGTTATTGGATTACGTGTTAATTGACAGGCGTGCGAAAGAGAGACTTTTGGATGTCAATGTGCTGAGAGGTGCAACTGGAGGGATGTCTGATCATTATCTTGTGGAGGCTAAGGTGAAGATTAGTATGGGTTTTCAGAAAAGAAGAGTGAATGTTGGGGTGAAGAAGGTGGTGAGAGTAAGTGAGCTTGGGAAGGAGACCTGTGTGAAGAAGTATCAGGAGAGACTGTGTACAGAATGGAAAAAGGTGAGAACAATGGAAGTAAGGGGAGTGGGGGAGGAATGGGATGTATTTAGGGAATCAGTGATGGATTGCGCAAAAGATGCTTGTGGCATGAGAAGAGTGGGAGGTGGGCTGTTTAGAAAGGGTAGTGAGTGGTGGGATGAAGAAGTAAGAGTATTAGTGAAAGAGAAGAGAGAGGCATTTGGACGATTTTTGCAGGGAAAAAATGCAATTGAGTGGGAGAAGTATAAAAGAAAGAGACAGGAGGTCAAGAGAAAGGTGCAAGAGGTGAAAAAAAGGGCAAATGAGAGTTGGGGTGAGAGACTATCAGTAAATTTTAGGGAGAATAAAAAGATGTTCTGGAAGGAGGTAAATAGGGTGCGTAAGACAAGGGAGCAAATGGGAACTTCAGTGAAGGGCGTAAATGGGGAGGTGATAACAAGTAGTGGTGATGTGAGAAGGAGATGGAATGAGTATTTTGAAGGTTTGTTGAATGTGTCTGATGACAGAGTGGCAGATATAGGGTGTTTGGGTCGAGGTGGTGTGCAAAGTGAGAGGGTTAGGGAAAATGATTTGGTAAACAGAGAAGAGGTAGTAAAAGCTTTGCGGAAGATGAAAGCCGGCAAGGCAGCAGGTTTGGATGGTATTGCAGTGGAATTTATTAAAAAAGGGGGTGACTGTATTGTTGACTGGTTGGTAAGGTTATTTAATGTATGTATGACTCATGGTGAGGTGCCTGAGGATTGGCGGAATGCGTGCATAGTGCCATTGTACAAAGGCAAAGGGGATAAGAGTGAGTGCTCAAATTACAGAGGTATAAGTTTGTTGAGTATTCCTGGTAAATTATATGGGAGGGTATTGATTGAGAGGGTGAAGGCATGTACAGAGCATCAGATTGGGGAAGAGCAGTGTGGTTTCAGAAGTGGTAGAGGATGTGTGGATCAGGTGTTTGCTTTGAAGAATGTATGTGAGAAATACTTAGAAAAGCAAATGGATTTGTATGTAGCATTTATGGATCTGGAGAAGGCATATGATAGAGTTGATAGAGATGCTCTGTGGAAGGTATTAAGAATATATGGTGTGGGAGGCAAGTTGTTAGAAGCAGTGAAAAGTTTTTATCGAGGATGTAAGGCATGTGTACGTGTAGGAAGAGAGGAAAGTGATTGGTTCTCAGTGAATGTAGGTTTGCGGCAGGGGTGTGTGATGTCTCCATGGTTGTTTAATTTGTTTATGGATGGGGTTGTTAGGGAGGTAAATGCAAGAGTCTTGGAAAGAGGGGCAAGTATGAAGTCTGTTGGGGATGAGAGAGCTTGGGAAGTGAGTCAGTTGTTGTTCGCTGATGATACAGCGCTGGTGGCGGATTCATGTGAGAAACTGCAGAAGCTGGTGACGGAGTTTGGTAAAGTGTGTGAAAGAAGAAAGTTAAGAGTAAATGTGAATAAGAGCAAGGTTATTAGGTACAGTAGGGTTGAGGGTCAAGTCAATTGGGAGGTGAGTTTGAATGGAGAAAAACTGGAGGAAGTGAAGTGTTTTAGATATCTGGGAGTGGATCTGTCAGCGGATGGAACCATGGAAGCGGAAGTGGATCATAGGGTGGGGGAGGGGGCGAAAATTTTGGGAGCCTTGAAAAATGTGTGGAAGTCGAGAACATTATCCCGGAAAGCAAAAATGGGTATGTTTGAAGGAATAGTAGTTCCAACAATGTTGTATGGTTGCGAGGCGTGGGCTATGGATAGAGTTGTGCGCAGGAGGATGGATGTGCTGGAAATGAGATGTTTGAGGACAATGTGTGGTGTGAGGTGGTTTGATCGAGTAAGTAACGTAAGGGTAAGAGAGATGTGTGGAAATAAAAAGAGCGTGGTTGAGAGAGCAGAAGAGGGTGTTTTGAAATGGTTTGGGCACATGGAGAGAATGAGTGAGGAAAGATTGACCAAGAGGATATATGTGTCGGAGGTGGAGGGAACGAGGAGAAGAGGGAGACCAAATTGGAGGTGGAAAGATGGAGTGAAAAGGATTTTGTGTGATCGGGGCCTGAACATGCAGGAGGGTGAAAGGAGGGCAAGGAATAGAGTGAATTGGAGCGATGTGGTATACAGGGGTTGACGTGCTGTCAGTGGACTGAGTCGGGGCATGTGAAGCGTCCGGGGTAAACCAAGGAAAGCTGTGTAGATATGTATATTTGCGTGTGTGGACGTGTGTATGTACATGTGTATGGGGGGGGTTGGGCCATTTCTTTCGTCTGTTTCCTTGCGCTACCTCGCAAACGCGGGAGACAGCGACAAAGTACAAAAAAAAAAAAAAAAAAAAAAAATATATATATATATATATATATATATATATATATATATATATATATATATATATATATATATATATATATATATATATATATATATATATATATATATATATATATATATATATATATTTTTTTTTTTTCTTTTTTGCTTTGTCGCTGTCTCCCGCGTTTGCGAGGTAGCGCAAAGGAAACAGACGAAAGAAATGGCCCAACCCACCCCCATACACATGTATATGCATACGCCCACACACGCAAATATACATACCTACACAGCTTTCCGTGGTTTACCCCAGACTCTTCACATGCCCTGATTCAATCCACTGACAGCACGTCAACCCCGGTATACCACATCGATCCAATTCACTCTATTCCTTGCCCTCCTTTCACCCTCCTGCATGTTCAGGCCCCGATCACACAAAATCTTTTTCACTCCATCTTTCCACCTCCAATTTGGTCTCCCACTTCTCCTCGTTCCCTCCACCTCCGACACATATATCCTCTTGGTCAATCTTTCCTCACTCATTCTCTCCATTTGCCCAAACCATTTCAAAACACCCTCTTCTACTCTCTCAACCACGCTCTTTTTATTTCCACACATCTCTCTTACCCTTACGTTACTTACTCGATCCAACCACCTCACACCACACATTGTCCTCAAACATCTCATTTCCAGCACATCCATCCTCCTTCGCACAACTGTATCCATAGCCCACGCCTCAAATGGGAACTTCAGTGAAGGGCGCAAATGGGAAGGTGATAACAAGTAGTGGTGATGTGAGAAGGAGATGGAGTGAGTATTTTGAAGGTTTGTTGAATGTGTTTGATGATAGAGTGGCAGATATAGGGTGTTTTGGTCGAGGTGGTGTGCAAAGTGAGAGGGTTAGGGGAAATGATTTGGTAAACAGAGAAGAGGTAGTAAAAGCTTTGCGGAAGATGAAAGCCAGCAAGGCAGCAGGTTTGGATGGTATTGCAGTGGAATTTATTAAAAAAGGGGGTGACTGTATTATTGTCCGGTTGGTAAGGTTATTTAATGTATGTATGACTCATGGTGAGGTGCCTGAGGATTGGCAGAATGCGTGCATAGTGCCATTGTACAAAGGCAAAGGGGATAAGAGTGAGTGCTCAAATTACAGAGGTATAAGTTTGTTGAGTATTCCTGGTAAATTATATGGGAGGGTATTGATTGAGAGGGTGAAGGCATGTACAGAGCATCATACTGGGGAAGAGCAGTGTGGTTTCAGATGTGGTAGAGGATGTGTGGATCAGGTGTTTGCTTTGAAGAATGTATGTGAGAAATCTTAGAAAAGCAAATGGATTTGTATGTAGCATTTATGGATCTGGAGAAGGCATATGATAGAGTTGATAGAGATGCTCTGTGGAAGGTATTAAGAATATATGGTGTGGGAGGCAAGTTGTTAGAAGCAGTGAAAAGTTTTTATCGAGGATGTAAGGCATGTGTACGTGTAGGAAAAGAGGAAAGTGATTGGTTCTCAGTGAATGTAGGTTTGCGGCAGGGGTGTGTGATGTCTCCATGGTTGTTTAATTTGTGTATGGATGGGGTTGTTAGGGAGGTGAATGCAAGAGTTTTGGAAAGAGGGGCAAGTATGAAGTCTGTTTGGGATGAGAGAGCTTGGGAAGTGAGTCAGTTGTTGTTCGCTGATGATACAGCGCTGGTGGCTGATTCATGTGAGAAACTGCAGAAGCTGGTGACTGAGTTTGGTAAAGTGTGTGAAAGAAGAAAGTTAAGAGTAAATGTGAATAAGAGCAAGGTAATTAGGTACAGTAGGGTTGAGGGTCAAGTCAATTGGGAGGTAAGTTTGAATGGAGCAAAACTGGAGGAAGTAAAGTGTTTTAGATATCTGGGAGTGGATCTGGCAGCGGATGGAACCATGGAAGCGGAAGTGGATCATAGGGTGGAGGAGGGGGCGAAAATCCTGGGAGTCTTGAAGAATGTGTAGAAGTCGAGAACATTATCTCGGAAAGCAAAAATGGGTATGTTTGAAGGAATAGTGGTTCCAACAATGTTGTATGGTTGCGAGGCGTGGGCTATGGATAGAGTTGTGCGCAGGAGGATGGATGTGCTGGAAATGAGATGTTTGAGGACAATGTGTGGTGTGAGGTGGTTTGATCGAGTGAGTAACGTAAGGGTAAGAGAGATGTGTGGAAATAAAAAGAGCGTGGTTGAGAGAGCAGAAGAGGGTGTTTTGAAGTAGTATGGGCACATGGAGAGAATGAGTGAGGAAAGATTGACCAAGAGGATATATGTGTCGGAGGTGGAGGGAACGAGGAGAAGAGGGAGACCAAATTGGAGATGGAAAGATGGAGTGAAAAAGATTTTGTGTGATCGGGGCCTGAACATGCAGGAGGGTGAAAGGAGGGCAAGGAATAGAGTGAATTGGAGCGATGTGGTATACCGGGGTTGACGTGCTGTCAGTGGATTGAATCAAGGCATGTGAAGCGTCTGGGGTAAACCATGGAAAGCTGTGTAGGTATGTATATTTGCGTGTGTGGACGTATGTATATACATGTGTATGGGGGTGGGTTGGGCCATTTCTTTCGTCTGTTTCCTTGCGCTACCTCGCAAACGCGGGAGACAGCGACAAAGTATAATAAAAAAAAAAAGAGTAAATGTGAATAAGACCAAGGTTATTAGGTAAAGTAGGGTTGAGGGATAAGTCAGCTGGGAGGTAAGTTTGAATGGAGAAAAACTGGAGGAAGTGAAGTGATTTAGATATCTGGGATTGGATTTGGCAGTGGATGGAACCATGGAAGCGGAAGTGAATTATAGGATGGGGGAGGGGCGAAAGTTCTGGGAGCGTTGAAAAATGTGTGGAAGTCGAGAACTTTATCTTGGAAAACAAAAATGGGTGTTTGAAGGAATAGTGGTTCCAACAATATTATATCGTTGCCAGGCGTGGCCTATAGGTAGAGTTGTGTGGAGGAGGGTGAATGTGCTGGAAATGAGACGTTTTAGTACAATATGTGGTGTGAGGTGGTTTGATCGAGTAAGTAATGAAAGGGTAAGAGAGATGTGTGGTAATAAAAAAAGAGTGTTGTTGAGAGAGCAGAAGATAGTGTTTTGAAACACTGAGAGAATGAGTGAGGAAATATTGACCAAGAGGATATATCTGTCAGAGGTGGAGGGAACGAGGAGAAGTGGGAGTCCAAATTGGAGGTGGAAAGATGAAGTGAAAATGATTTTGAGTGATCGGGGCCTGAACATGTAGGAGGGTGAAAGGCGTGCAAGGATTAGAGTGAATTCGAACGATGTGGTATACCGATGTCGACGTGCTGTCAATGGATTGAACAAGGGCATGTGAAGCGTCTGGGGCAAACCATGGAAAGTTTTGTTGGGCCTGGATGTGGAAAGGGCGCTGGGAATTCAGTGCATTATACATGACAGCTAGAGACTGAGTGTGAACGAATGTGGCCTTTGTTGTCTTTTCCTATCGCTACCTAGCGCACATGCGGAGGGAGGGGGTTTTCATTTCATGTGTGGCGGTTTGACGACGGGAATGAAAAAGGGCAGACAGTTTGGAATATGTACATGACTATATATGTATATATCTTGGTGTGTATATGTATGTATACGTTGAGATGTATAGATATGTATTATGTGCTGTGTGTGGACGTGTATGTATATACATGTGTATGTGCGTGGGTTGGGCCATTCTTTCGTCTGTTTCCTTGCGATACCTCGCTAACGCGAGAGCGTGACATAGTATGATATATATATATATATATATATATATATATATATATATATATATATATATATATATATATATATATATATATATATATATATATATATATATATATATATATATATATATATATATATATATATATATAATTGGAGGTGGAAAGATGGAGTGAAAAAGATTTTGTGTGATCGGGGCCTGAACATGCAGGAGGGTGAAAGGAGGGCAAGGAATAGAGTGAATTGGAGCGATGTGGTATACAGGGGTTGACGTGCTGTCAGTGGATTGAATCAAGGCACGTGAAGCGTCTGGGGTAAACCATGGAAAGCTGTGTAGGTATGTATATTTGCGTGTGTGGACGTATGTATATACATGTGTATGGGGGTGGGTTGGGCCATTTCTTTCGTCTGTTTCCTTGCGCTACCTCGCAAACGCGGGAGACAGCGACAAAGCAAAAGAAAAAAAAAAGAAAATATATATATATATATATATATATATATATATATATATATATATATATATATATATATATATATATATACATACATATATATATATATATATATATATATATATATATATATATATATATATATATATATATATATATATATATATATATATATATATATATATATATATATATATATATATATTTGGAGGTGGAAAGATGGAGTGAAAAAGATTTTGAGTGATCGGAGCCTGAACATGCAGGAGGGTGAAAGGCGTGCAAGGAATAGAGTGAATTGGAACGATGTGGTATACCGGGGTCGATTTGCTGTCAGTGGATTCAACCAGGGCATGTGAAGCGTCTGGGGTAAACCATGGAAAGTTCTGTGGGGCCTGGATGTGGAAAGGGAGCTGTGATTTCGGTTCATTATTACATGACAGCTAGAGACTGAGTGTGAACGAATGGGGCCTTTGTTGTCTTTTCCTAGCGCTACCTCGCACACATGAGGGGGGGAGGGGGTTGTTATTCCATGAGTGGCAAGGTAGCGATGGGAATAAATAAAGGCAGACAGTATGAATCATGCACATGTGTATATATGCATATGTCTGTGTGTGTATATATATATGTGTACATTGAGATGTATAGGTATGTATATTTGCGTGTGTGGACGTGTATGTATATACATGTGTATGTGGGTGGGTTGGGCCATTCTTTCGTCTGTTTCCTTGCGCTACCTCGCTGACGCGGGAGACAGCGACAAAGGAAAATAAATGAATAAAATAATATATATATATATATATATATATATATATATATATATATATATATATATATATATATATATATATATATATATATTTCAGCTGGCTATGTGTTCTGTTCGGAAACAACCGATAGACCCCGTTGCTCACCATTGTGAAACGAAGGGTATTCGAGTACTTAGTATTTCGAATAGTTGTTTCCTATTATACAGTCCCTTAGCCTAGCGGTTAGCATGCCTGCCTCTTGCACAAGGGGTCCCAGGTTCGATCTTGGCTGTTGGAGCTTTGTATGTTCTATGAAGGTGCGCATTCATATACACTTTATTCGTATATATATATATATATATATATATATATATATATATATATATATATATATATCAGGATTTGGGATTCTCATGGGAATAACCTTTGCTTAGGGTGAACTATGGGTGGTCATACTGAAAGGGCCATTTGAGGTCCTTGTTGGCATAATCTACGGGGTTTTCCTTGGGATGCTATTTTGGATATTGCCTAATCACAATGAGCGACAAGTTTCACTCTTGAGATTTGCTGTCATCCTGAGTGCTTGCTTGTTGTCTTTATTCGGAAGTCAGATGATAAAGCTTGGAGGTGCAGGGGCTCTAGGGTGTCTGGTGATGGCATTCGTGGCAGGGCTTGGATGGCAACGGCAAGTAATGACCAGTGAAGAAAATCATTTGGACCATATGCTTGAGCAAATGTGGCAGCTCTTCCAGCCTTTTCTCTTCCCTCTCATTGGCGCAGAAATTCAGGTGAGTAAACTTAAAGGTACCACAGTGAGCTATGGTCTCATTACTGTCACAATTGGTCTTATCTTCCGGATGATCACGTCCTTCTTGGTGGTGATGGGTGGACAACTGTGCATGAAAGAGCGTATCTTTGTTGCTCTTGCCTGGCTGCCAAAGGCTACTGTACAGGCAGCCATAGGATCCCAAGCCTTAGATTATGCTCGGAAAACAAATGCTGGACCTGAGGCAGAGGCACTTGGCGAACAGGTACTAAACATAGCAGTGCTTGTCATTTTGATAACACCACCACTAGGAGCAGCTGCCATTATGTTTTCTGCACCCAGACTTCTTTCGAAGTCAGACCAGACACAGAGAGAGTCACTTGGCAGCCAGGGCAAAACTATGGAGGCATAGGCGATCTTTTTTTCATAACTGCACTTTTTGTTAATGATGCATTGGAGTATGTGAATGGGGAAAATTGATAGGATTTTATACGAGTATTTTCACTTAATTAACTCAGATATATTTTACTATACTAAAGGGTACTTAACTTTCTACTGTGATCCCATTTACTGAAAAAAATCCCTGTTATGCTCAAATTACTGTACTGCCTAATGTGTGGAAAGGGTTCGGTAGAAAAATCAGCATAATTTGCAGCATTAACAGATTTAAAAAAGGAATAATGAATTGAACAGTGTCTGGGAACTTTTGAAGTATGCACGGAAGACTTTTTAGTGCAGGTAACACCTTTTATAATGGTAACTGCATATGTGAGAATAATTGATAGCATGATTGAGTGGTCTGAAATAATGAGATACTTTTTTACTGCATACTTTACTGCATACTTTTTTTTTTGTAATTGTGATTGTAAATTGTTTCTATGAATGAGGCATTACGTTAAGAGTGGAATGGTTGATGCGATAACATTGTATTTCTAATTCATGCAAAAACAAAATGGTAGTTACCATTTGCATGCTGATGTTGCTATACTATTAGCTGAAGCAAAGGAAGAATTAGAATGGTAGACCACTGTGATGAACTTTCAGAACCACATAGGATATAGGAAAGCTGTGAGGGCTTTCAGAGACAACCAAGAATAATCTGGGTGTTAAGAGTAATTGAAACTTATTTGCACTGTAACTGCCCTGCGGGAAATCACTCGATGAAATCTCTTAGAATAGCAAGGTTACATAGAATTTGTGGCTGGTGGTAGGTTTGTTAAGGTATATATATAGCTAAAGGTAAAAGGAGGCAAGTTTGAGCATAAAGTAAGGATAGATGCAATGAGGTAAGCCATTTGGGCATGGCATATTGCAGTTAATGGTGCCAGAGGAATGATTTGGGTTTAGATTCTATGGAGGTAGTAAGACTAGATATGTTGGTCTCAGTGAATGAACTTGGTAGATTGAGAAACAAAGAAGTACTTATATCAAGTGTAAGTTCATGATTCACATTAACACAGTGGACATCGGTTAAGGATGTGTACAAATGATTTAAGAGGCTTTTTGGATGTAATAAACTCCCATGAAATTGGGAAAAGAGGAACTGATGACTGATGTAATTTCAAAGAATCTCAGGAATACCCAGATACAGGGAAAGCAATCACTGTACTTTAGGTAGTTGGATTTTAATGTGAAAGTTCCTCTTATATAACTGTATTTGATTGAGTGAACAGACTTGTTACATGGGTGCATGTTTTGCATATCATGCTTCTGGGTATGTACCTAAGGATAATAGGTAGGAATTTTTTTAAATATTTTTATGAGAAATTTCATGCTGCTACCTCATATGTACAACCAAGAAAGTTAATATACAGAAACTTGCAGGTCCCAGGTACCTTTCCAAAACATAGATGTAGATATTTTTTGGTTTGATGACATTATAGCACGTGGGAGCCTTCAGATTCAGTGAATTATATATGTCAGAGGATTTATCTTTGCATTTAAGGGTAACATGAAAGGGGGTTCATATTGTGCTAGAGTGAAAGAAGGGATCAGAATGTGCATATTATTTTCCCCCCAGTATGCCCTGCTCCATTAGTATTTCATGCACTTATATTCCAATGGATTTTAAATGTTTGCTACTAAACTGTCATTAGTTATTAGTACTGTTATCAAGTTATAGATAGTAAATAAGGCATGTAAAGTGTTAGAAAGAGCATTAGATAGCACTGGGTTTGAGAATGTATAACTGATGATGTAAGTGTAACCACAGGAAGAAATTCCTTTTCTTGATCACTAGATGTGTCTATTATATTAGTGACTTTATGGGTGCTTGGCAAGTTACTGGAACTGTTCTGTACATGTAAACATATATTTACATTACCTAGTATAGGAAGAGAAAATAATATTGTATGATTTTCATAATGTCTTATGAACTGTCATCATCAGCTATTAAGCAAGTAAATAGAGTTGCCAGAGCATTTTCTAGTAAACAAAGAAAAATTGGCTATGTTAAATGTACTTATTACATGTTATCATCTATATATTGAGAAGTCATGAAGTAATATTAATTCGGCACTTAATGTTGCAAAAATTTTGCTACAAGATTAGTACTGAATTTGTTATTGTTGTGAAATTTTAATA